>NC_050582.1:10330047-10630047 GCF_011100635.1 Trichosurus vulpecula | reverse complement strand
GTGACATTGGCCTCTTGGCTTTTCCACAAACTGGACCCTCCATGTCTGGCTGTCCCCAATGCCTGGAACAGTCTCCCTCCTCATCTCTGCCCACTAGGTTCCTTTAAGTCTGCTAAAATCCTATCTACAGGAAGCCTTTCCCAACCCCTCTTAATCCTAGTGCCTTTCTTATTTTATCTTTATCCTCTGTTTGTTTCTTTGTATCCCCCATAAGATCGTGAACCCCTTGAGGGCAGGGACTGTGTTTTGTCTCTTTTTGGATCCCCAGCCCTTAGCACAGTGCCTGGCACATAGTAGGCACTTAATAAATGTTTATTGACTCACTATTCCAAGGTCCCTTCTGGCTCCAGATTGTTGAGTCCATAATAATGATTCTTGATTCTTCTGTTTGAAATCCCAGTCACAGAGAGCTGCAAAATCACAGCCTAAGCAGAACACATTGCTTTCTAGAGATACTTTCCCTTTGCTCAGGGGGAAGGGATTTCAAATTGAGTCTGTTAATTTCACATGTACTGAGCTATAATGAGTGATATGATAGGATATCTGTGTTGCCACTTCATCCCCTTACTAGACTATAAGCTCTATGAGGCAGGGGGATGATACCTTAGCTAACAAGGGTTGGCTACCCCAGCAGCCAAGTATGATGTTCATTCCCCAATAAATACTAAACATATCCATGCATGCAGCTATTGCTAAGCCAGAGTAAACAGTGTGCTATCATATCCACTAATTAGTTAGGAAGTACTGACACTGTTCTAGGCACTATGATAGACCCAGGGATTACCAAGTAAATAACAATCCCTGTACTCAGGTCACTTCTAAGATGGGGAGGGAACATAAAATAACTAAGGCGATTAGGAGAGGCTTCCCAGAGAAAGTAACCCAGAAGCCGGGCCTCGAAGGAGACAGAGTTGAGAGCATTCCAGACACAGGCACAGGGGATAGCCAAGATCAAAAAGAATCAAGGGGGCTGGTCAGACTGACTCCTGACCTGTGTAAAAGGAAGGGAAGGAGAATAAAACTGGCAAGGCAGGCTGGCACCAGGTTGTGAACGCCAAGTGGAAGAAATTGTATTTAATCCTAAAGGTGATAGAGAGCCACTGAGGCTTCATGAGCATGGAAATCACACGTCTAGACTATTTCGGTATTTATGCAGCAACAAATCAGGAGGCTATTGCGACGGGCCAGGCAAGTGCTGACAAGGGGCTCTTGTGCCAAGGAGGAGGGCAACCTTCATTTATTTTAGTTATTATGTCATTATTTTAATTTAGTCCATTTAATATGAGTGCGAGCTGAGTGTCATGGATCGAATACACCACATTTCAATATTAAACATCACGGGTACTGTGAAGTGAAATAACCGATTCCACTTATTCTCTGTGGGTGATTTGGTTTATGACGCTTATGGAATTCTGTTTCTACTCCTTGTGCCAATAGATACTTCTATAAAGAAGAATTCATCTTTGGAAATTTGAAAGCCACTTGGGCTCGTGGGTACGTGGCTTATGGTCTCGACAGCTCCAATTGAGAGGGTGTGTTCAAAACGCTTCTCCTTTCAAACGCAGTCTCGTTACATTAAGAACATAAAACCCTAACAAATCAATGAATGTGTGTGGAACTGGAAGAAAAGGGGGACATGTAGTTCAGCACCCAAAACTTTCCAAGAAAAGTGCCTCTGGAACGTTGGCTGCATTACAAGACGTATAGTGACTGATCCATTTTCGAATTAGTCAACAAGCTAGCAAACTTATGTGCCAGGCACTGGGCTGGGCTCTGGACATGCAAAGACAAAGACCCTACATCTACATGGGGGAGACCATCCTCATACCTAGGTGCAGTGGTCACTGGCTGCTTAAGGGGGTCATGGAAGGCCTTGTGTAGAAGCTGGTGCCTGAGCAGAAGGTGAAAAACTAGGTTGGAGTCAGGTTGGAAAGGGCTTTCTAAAGATGGCAAACAGATTAAGGTTCTGTTTGTTTTTGAAGGTAATAGGGAGCCACTGGAGTTCTGGAGTAATGACAAGGTCAGATCTCTACTTTAGCAAGATCACTTTCAAAGCTGGTGAGAGATGGATTGGAGTGGAGAGACTTGAGGTTGGGAATTCCCCACCATGAACTACAGTAGTGGCCCTATTGGTAGAAAGAAGGGCCTGGATGTGAGAGCTATTGTGGAGGGAGGTATGACAAGATTTGGTAACTGAGTGTATATGGGGGGGTGACAGAGGAGTCTGTGATGGTACCAGGTTGCAAACCTGGGTGACTAGCAGTATGGTGCTGCCCTCATCGGAAAGGAAGTGGCTCAGAAGAGGAGCAGGTTTGGGAGGAAAGATGACAGTTTGGGGCAGGCACTTAGAAATGTAGGCCTGGCCCTCAGGGGAGAGATTAAGGCTGGAAATAGAGCTCTGGGAGTCATCAGCACAGAGATGATCATTAAAGCCATGTGAGTAGATGAGGTCACCAAGGAATAGTGTGGAGAGGGCCGAAGGTTGAGTTTGGGGACCTGTTGTGGATGAAGGAGCGGGCAAGTGGGAGAACTGAGAGCAGCATCAGAAAGACCTCAAGAAGAGAGAATGTCAAGGAGGAGAGGGTAGTGAGTCATCTACAAGGATAGAGAATAGCTCAAAGGTCTTAGATTTGGCAGTTAAGTGAGCATTTTGGACTTTGGAAAGGGCAGAGAATGTAGAGGTTTCTTCCCTCTCTGGATCTTGAAAAGGAGGAAACACATCTCTGGGGAGCTGCATAGTCTAAAGCTGGACCAGAAATACTCACTGCAGGAACCTGCTCCCTCCCACCAAAGTCCACTATTCCACACTCACTGGCCCTTCTTTTCATTTTGCTTGTGCACAAACTGAGGGCTGTTTGAGGATTGTTTCCAGCTGTTCAAGGGCCAAGACCTACGGTTTGGCTAGATGTCCTGATGCTGCCTCACCTAGGTTAGAGTCTGCACCTGTGACTGGTAGAGTGAGCTCCTGGGTGAGGAAGAGTGATGGCTGTGGAAGAGACAGGATTTCCTGGCTCAGAGACTGTCTATGACATTCTGCATCCTAGAGAAAAAAAACTACTTGAGCTCCTATCTAACAATAGCCTTTAAGGAAAGAACTAAGCCACAGATTTAAAGAGACTAGCAATTCTTGTTCTCCTGGGCATCTTTACTGCACCTGTGTCCAAGGTAGGGCTCCAGGCTTGAGGGAGGAAAAAAGGAAAGAAGTCCATTATGTTAAGTGCCCACTACGGGCCAGGCACTGCACCAAGTACTTTACAAATATTATCTCCCTTGATCCCCACAACAACTCTAGGAGGAGAAAACTAAAGCAGACGGAGGTTACGTGACTTGGCTGGAGTCATACAGATAACAGATCCATGACCAAATTTTCCCTCAAGTCTCCCTGACTTGAGGCCTAGCGTTCATTCTATGAACCACACTGCTTGCCTTAGTGGGATTGGCTGCTCTAAACACATTGGCAGTATGCCAGTTTGTGCTGCCCAGAACTAAGCCTGTTCCCTTTGCTGACTAGGCAGATGCCCTTTCAAAGGTAACCCACACTCTATGTGGCACCTCATATAGGATTTGACATTCATAAATGGTATTACTCAGGAAGTAGGAAGGATTTTGATGACAGGGGTCAGTTCTGGGATCTCCAAGAGCAGATAAAAGGGAACCTGGAGCCCAGCTCTGCACTCTTCAGGCACGCTGCAGGCCCATTGTTCAGAGCATGTTTCTGGTAAGTTCTTACCAGAAATAGAAGGGCCATAAAAGGTGGCCAGGAGTTGGCATGCGCCATATTGAAGCTTAGACTCACCATTATTCACTTGTGGCTATTTGGATCTAAATGTGTTACTGGGACAAAGACTGAAGACCTGAGCCACCGAGCACTGTGACTTCCTTGGGTGTCACTCAGCTTAGTGCCAACAGAGAAATGGAGGCCCATGGGTCCTCGGGAAGGAAGCTTGAGGAGAACTGCAGTCTTCCTTCTCCTCAGGGAAGTTTTTAAGTAGGAGAGATAAGGAGAGAAAGCTGGCTGGAGAGGGGAGCATTGGAACTATTTTTACAAAGAGCATCATTTTTAAAAGTCTGCTGGCATGGTGTGGTGAACAGGGATGGGGAGGAAGACAAGATGGAAATGAAGAAGGAGATGGCAGGAAAACACTCTTTTACAAAGGGTAAGAGCCACAGCATCAGTGTCTGAATGAAAAAATGATGCCCTTTTAGAGTTAATTAAAAGAACTTGGCTTCCTTGTATTTATTAATTTATACGCATCCTAAGTTCCACATTAATGGAGTGGCCAGGGTAAGCAACTGCCAATAGCGGCCACGCTAAAGCAAAGTCGTCTTTGTTCATCGAGTTCACAGAATCAACCCAGCCATCAGCGTCAGGGCTGCCAGCATTACCCTCCATGTTAGACAGCACCTAACGTCATTTCATTTATGCCCCAGACATGGATGGCAGCTACTTAACTCCCAGCACCTTAAGAGAGTGAATGCACCACAAGGAAGAAGCCATTCCAAGAAGTCACATTGCAGACGTCATCTCTCAGCTGCTACCTTGCTGTGTTCACATTGGGACAGAGGCACAATCCATTTGAAAGGCTGGGGGGAGTCCTTCCAGGGACAAGTACAGGTGGACTTGTGAGTCTTGATGGAGATCATGTCTCTCCTTTCAAACTCAGTATAAAACAGCTGCCACCTCTGGTGTCTCTGATACAGCCAGCTGTGGTTGAGCACAAAAGACCTACCACTTACTTATCTGAGCAGCTTTCTGGCCTGTTGTTTTTTTTCTGTGTTTATTTTTCATGAGGGAAAATGCTTGGTTGCAAATGCCCATCCTAGCATACACTGAACATGCATCATAAGGGGGCCAGAAGGGAGGCATTACATGGACACCCCTAATGACAGCACGGAGCAACCTTTGGCTTCTTTCATCACTAACCTTTGACCCCCCCTGTGAGCCTGGTGCTGGGCCCTCAGCAGACCTTTGCTGCCAGCTCTGTAATCCATAGCTGCCTTAAGGGGCTGCCTTGCCTTAGAGCTCTGCTGACATTTGCCAAACCTTCCCTCTGGACCTTCCAGACATTTCCAGATCACAATAGTGTTATTTGATAGCTTGGTTTGAAACACACCAGAATTGCTTGTGCAGCCCTGGGACCAAAAGGGAGCAGAACAATCCACTAGATAAAGGGGTGGCTCCTGCTCCTTGGTAAAGAAACAGAAACGAAGCACACACTACCTTTCTGTGTCTGAATGAGGGGTGTTGAGATGAGCTCAGAGGAACGATGTTAAAGGAGACAGTACTTGGGGAGCTGGCAGCCAGATTGGTGCAGCAAAGGATGGCATGGGGCAAGAGGAAGAAGATGCTTATTTATGATCTTGTAGAAAATAGACATCTTAAGGGGGTGGGGGAAGTAGGTTAATGATGCCTTCAACCAAGGTAGCCACTGGGGCCAGCAGAGTAGCAGATGAGAGGAAAATATCAGCCATTCCAACATCACTAAAAGTTCAAAGATGACCCTAAGACCAACACATTGGATTTCCTTCATGTAATCCACTACCTGTAAGAAGTAGAATTGAAAGATTTTTCACTAACATTTTCTATTGAAATGTCACTGGAAAAATTAAAAATCTGCTAATTGTTTTTTTTAAAATTCATGTTAAGTCCCTATATAATTGAAACATCTCAGAAAGGACTGCAGATCCATTGTATTTTTCTTGCAAGCTGAAAAGGGAGTATTGTAAAAATTAATAAGGTTTCCTAGACTAGGAAATAAAAATTTTAAAATGAAATGATGATAAACATTAGTCTCTTTAAATATGTAAGAGGCATACAGAAAGGCAAATCAACATTGGGGGGAGAATAGAAAAATTAATGACAATGTGTGGGAATGCCTTTTGGGGTACTTGTAATTAATCCACCAAGTTAGTATCTTCTAAGAGATGAGAAGGCACTAAGGATCAGTCTGGATCTCCATGAGGATTCAGTCTTCATTGGTACCATGGCATAGGGTCTGATGAAGAGGCAAGAAGGAGGGAAGTAGGATTTCTTTTAATGGAGGATATTTTTACTCAATATCTTCCTCATTTTAAGAGGTAGTCAGTCTCTTTTTTAAAAATAAGGTAAATGAAGACCAACAGTTCAAAGATGACATTTCAGGTCATATAATTCTGTTAGGAATTAACTATAGAAAGATCTCTTAAGGCTCATGAATGGGCTGAAGAGTGGGGTTTGACTTTCCCTGTGGATAAAAGTAATGCATTCAAGGGGGAAATAACCCAAGGTAAACTCTTAGGTTGATGTGTTCCAGGCTATTAGGTTCATTGTACAAAAGGACTGTCAGGAGTTCCAGTTAATGCCTAGTGGAGGGGCACAACTGTCCTTAGGAAATTGAGTGGAAGCAAACCAGAAACTTTCTACTCCTCTGATATATCTATCTGTACCTGGAACAGTTGCCTCCCACAGCAAACTCAACTCCTACCATCAGTCTCCCTCCACTCTCTTCTTCCCTCTGATTTCAAACAAAGAGATGGCTCTTTGCCTTGCCAGAACAAACCCACTGCCTGCCACCTTGAACTCAGCCCCTCCTGCCCTCTCCAGCAAATTGCCCTCACTCTTCATCTCCATCCTCTCTAATGTCTCCCCTGTTCTTAAAAAATAGCACAGTTGATCCATCCATCCCTGTTGGCTATTGTCCTGTATTTCTTTTCCCCTTTGTGCCTAAACTCCCTACCCATGGCAAATTTGGCTTCCATCTTCATTCAACTAAACGTGCCCTCTCCAAAGGTGCCAGTGATCTCGTAAGAGCCAAATCTTTTCTTGATTCTGATCTTCTTTTATCTCTGTTATTATGAGGACTGAGTGAGATCCTATATGTAGCACTGCAAACCTTCAAATGCTATAGAAAAGCGTGCCAATATTATCATATGGCAGACAGGTTACGGCGCTAGACCCAAAGGAGACACAATCCCTGACCACCAGTAGTTAGTAATCTTAGAAAAAATAAGATCCATGTCATGCATATAAATACGCTGCAAAACAGAACATGGGTATGAGTGGAGAAAGCGTTGGCAAGCCTAGCCCCCCTGCCACATCCTGCCAGCTTCTGCACAGTGCTCTCTCCCCTTTTGTATAAAACAACTACTGACTTCAATTCAGCACGTTTATTAAGGACTAGAGAAGGTCAGGCAGTGAAGTAGGGCCTTTGTGGATCCAAGATCATCCTGGCCCACTGGGGGCCTCCTTTATTTATCTCATCTCCCCAACTACCAAGCATCAAGTTATGCTTCTTTTGTGATAGCCACGATGCTAGGTGTGTAACATGGGCAAATATTCATTTCTGGATATGGTGTCACAAGCTTCAACAGGAGTACCAGAGAAGCCAGCTTGACTTGGGTGCGGCCCTTTGCCCCACACTACCAAATGCTGAAATGCCAACTCAAATCCTCAGAAGTTCTCATCCCCCATTTCTGCATCTCAGACTTGAGGGGTCTTGTCTCCTTGCCTCTGGCAACTGTTTCCATGCACCTAAAGCAGGCAGACTCTTGGAGTCAAGGTTAATCTGCAGAATGAAGGGTGATGCTAAGTGGCCAAAGGAAATGAGCAGATACAGGTGACACGTGACTAAAATCAGACAGTAAACAGCCACGTAGAAAAATGCTCGGCCTCAGTTATGACTAAAGAAATGCCAATTCAGACTCCCTTAAGGGGCCTTTTAGATAAAGAGAAGCAAAAATACAGCAGAATGATCCAACTCAATATTGACAGAGCTGGGAGGCCACACACACACTTCCTGAGTGGGCTCAGTGGGGCCAAAGAGCAACGGTGCCACGCAGGTCTTCTGAGCTAGTCACTTCAGTGTGGAAATGGCTAATCGAAGGGTGGCATGTTCATACAGTACCACATACTGCTAAAAACAGATCACAAGTACTTGGGTTATGTCAATGCAGGAACATGTTTATCTAAAATATAATTGTTAAGTGAAGACTGTAGAAGACATGATGCCTACAGACATTCCTCTTGCCCTGGACCCCACCGTTGCCAGAAGCTCTCGTTCCATGGCTCTCCTCATTTCCCCAGCCATCCTCCCAAACATGTTCTCTACACTCTTTTCCTCTACTTCATCACCTCCTACTTACTTCTCAATTCTTTTTTTTAGTATCACTAAATTAATGGATGAAAATGCTGGGGAAAGTTTATCTAGGTTTTAGCAAAGCTTTTGATCAAATATCTCATATTTTCTCATGGATTAAGAAACAAGTAGATGACAAGTTACCCAGAGTTGATGGTTCAGTGTCACCATGGCAAGATGCTGTCTGACTCTAAGGGTCTGTCCTTGGATGCTACTGTTTAACATTTTTATTACTAAAGTCCTAGTTGGTACACTTATTAAATTCACAGATGACTCAGAGCTGTAAAGAATAGCTCCAGTGGATGAGACTCTGGGTCCAAAAGGATCTAGACAGGCTATGTCATAAAGTTGAATCTAATACAATGAAATTCAGTAGAGATATGTGGAGAAGACTTTGCTTGAGTACACCAAAATAAAAACAGTTTGGCATTTGGAGCTCAGCCCAAGCTATCTCACTTATGTTTTTGAGAGCAACTTCACGTTACTCCCCATAACACTCTCCACATTACAGCCAAACAGGCCACCTTGATGTCATCCAAATGCAACATTCCAACCTCCATGCATTTGCACTGGTTGTCCCTCAAGCCTAGAAATCTCTAGCTTTCTTCAAGGATCAGCCCAAGTACTACCTCCAACACAAAGCATTTCCCAAATCCCCTAGCTGTTACTTCCTGTACCCCCCAAAATTCCCTTTTGCATACATATCTATATCTGTGAATATTTTGTTTCCCTCTGATAGAATGTAAACTCATTGAAAGTTCTTGTCTCTGTGCCTCCTACCTGATATTAGGCAATAAATGCTTATCCTTAAATTGATATAAACAGGCCCGTGTCTTTCTCCTTGCCCCATAAATATGTAAATCTCTAATCTTTGGTCTATTAACCAGTTACTAACTAAATAACCTGTGAACTTGGAGACAGTATAAAAATGTTGATTCTATCATTTTTCTCTTTTTTTCTTGCTTTAGGTCACTTATTTGGCCTAATTTAGCCTCCACCTGGTCACTGACTTTCTCTTGGCTCTGGGATGGATGCCCTTATTTGAGGACCAGCCTAACCAAATTTGGAGACACAGCATGATGAGGGAATCTTTTTTTTTTCGGTTGTTGCAATTCAAAAAAACCATGTCCTTTAAGGATAGAAAGGCTACACCTGGCACAAATGGAAGGAACCTCCCTTCTGAGAGAGAGAGACACAGACAGACACATAGGCATGCACACACACCCAACTAAGTCATGAACTGTCAATCAAGGCATTAGAGTAAACCATATGAACTTGAGAGTTTTTGTTTAAGGAAAGGAAAGACAGGGTTCCAAAGACCAAGAACAACCTGAGATAGCCTATTTCTGACAGCAAGTAAACCAAAAGCATACTGCAAATAACCTTGAACAGCAGCATCTAAGAATTGTAAATGGAAACGGGAAACATTTGGGGATGACAGTCTTGGGCGTCTCCTGTCCTCTCCCCACTCATAGAGCCACCATTCCCGTTTAGGCTGTCATTGCTACCTGGTGTCTCTCCTGCCAGGCTATCCTTCACACAGAGCTGTGAAAATGATTTTCCTAAAGTGCCTGGCTGACCCTATTTCTTCCCTATTTGGTAAACTCTGCTGGCTCCCTATTACTTCAGGGATCAACTCTCAAGTCCTTTGGTTGGCATTTAAAGTCTTTTACAAGTTGAACCCTACCTGCCTTTACAAAGGCGCAGTACCCGTTACTCTGTTTCAGCCAAACTGGATTTCTTTTTTTTTTTTTGCAAGTTTGTTTTTTTTATTCAATATTTTTAGTTTTCAGCATTGATTTCCACCAGATTTTGAATTACAAATTTTCTCCGCATTTCTACCCTCCCCCCCACTCCAAGATGGCTGTCCTGGGGTGGAGCCCTGCTTCCCTCTGCTATTTCATGGCTTCTGCAGTTCTAGAATTTGTCCAGAGCCATTTTTCTAGGTGTTTGGAGGGACCTGGGAGAGAGCTTTAGGCAATTCCCTGCTTTCCAGCTGCCATCTTGGCTCCGCCCCAAACTGGATTTCTTATTATTATTCCTCAAACACAAAACTGTATCTCCTATCACCATGCTTTTTCACAAGCTATCCCCTATGCCTGGAATGCCCTGCTCCCTCCCCTCCACCTTTCAAAATCACTAGCATCCTGCAATAGTGAGCTCAAGTACTACATTTCTCTGTGAGAAGCCTTTCTTGACCTTCCCCCCTCCCCACCAGCTTAGGCATTGGGAATGTGGCAGTCTCTTCTTAATTGTCATATCTGGGGCTAATTTTAATAGTAGTAAATTGAGAAATGTAGACATGACTTTATTCTCATTCCTAATTTAACTCTCATTCATTGCCTTTCCTGGATACTCCATAAGGGGCCCAGGAAACCATCAAATTCACAGACCAAATTGAGCAAGTCGCCAATGATGGTGCCAGCTCCAAGTTTGTTTTTTCCCCCAAAGTTTTCTCATAGCATATTCAGTTCCATTTAAATATTGCAGAGTGCTGAATTGCAACTGTTAGGCCAAGCATGAATAAAAAATGTGGATATTTTATGTAACCTAAAAATAGTAATTATGGATGGGCTGCCTTTATTATGATGATATTAAAGATATTTTATTTTCCATTGTACTTGTTACAAGCAAGGGTTGTCACTGCTCTTTTATCATAAGTGAATTTGTTGTGAGTACATTAAAAATACAGGAGCAGATGATGCACAGGAAGAGTTGGGGGGCTAGCAAGAAAAGTATGGTAGCCAGTCAATGTGAAAAGGAAGGAATGACAGCAGCTCAGAGGAGTTTTACCAGGCTCTATTATGAAAGAAGTTCCTTATGAAAAAGAAGACTTTTTCCTCTTTCTTTTCTACCTTTGAATCCAGCGCTTTTATAGAGCATGCAGAGGGGGAAAAAGGCACCTCTGCCTGGCGGTCTTGAACTTCTGTTATTTACACTGCCAACTGCTACAATGGATTGTGGTGAATGAGATAAGAAGAAGAAGAAAAATCCCACTGAGTCAAATGCATTTTTACACTGCTGTTTAATAAAATATTGTAAGGAATAGCTAGAAAGAAACTGGCATTTTTCAGTGGTAGCCTTGGGAAGGAATCACTGTTGACTCCTGTCAGGCACCTTTGGAGAGAAGGCAGAGAAAGCGACTTCTCTCCTGACTCTCCGTGTGCTTTGTCAAATCAGGGACTTGAGGCTGAAGTGCGAAGTGAAGGCTGATGTCAGGAAATGCCTTGAAGCAGGAGCTGGTGCTGCCCTCCTGGGACTGCCTTTTTTTTTAAATAAAAAAGGAATCAGATTGGATTGTAAAATGATGGGAATTCAACTGGACATAAACACGTTTACTGCAGGCTCAGCAGCCGTTTCATATCATTAGTGAAAGGAGGCAAGGGGCAAGGGGACCACTTTGATGTTGGTTTCATTCTTTTTAAGGACAAACGCGTTCACTGATGAGAAATAAATCGGTGCTATAAAGGTTTCAAATTCATTTTTGTATGTATTCCTTCTTCTGTTTTGTAGAAAAGAAAGAGAACTTCATTGGAGCTATTAACATACATTCAAAATTGGCAGTAATGAAATGTGGAAGGTACTTTTAAAGCCACCAATAATGACAGCAGAGCGTAGAAGATTTGAGGTGGAAAAGAGTGGGTGGTTTGCTTTTTCTTTCTTTTTTTTAGCTACATCTGTCCTTGACCCTGTTTTGTTAAGTATTTTGATTGATTACTTGAATGAAGGCATAGATGCCATACTTGCCCAATCTATGGATAATACATAGGGAGGAGTCACTGACCAACTGGGCAGGAGAATCCGGAATATAAAAATATCTAGAACCATGAACTGAGTCTAATACAAGGAAATGTCAGAGAAGTAAATGAGTTCACCACATCTGCCCAAGAAGAGGGAAGGGGAAGTATGTTAAGATGACAGTGTCCCTGAAAAAGTTCTTGGATGAACACAAATTTGGGAGGAATCAACCATGTGATACATCAGCCAAAAAAGTTACTATGATCACAGGATCGTGTGATTGAGAGTTAGAAGGGCACTTAGAGATCATCCTGTAGATGAGGAAACTGAGGCCCACACAGGCTGAGACTTGTTCAAGGTTACACAACACAATAAGCAGTCAACATTCAAAGCCAAATTCTCCACCTGAAGCAGACCACACTGTATTCATGGTGGAAGCAGCACATTTTAAGAAATACATTGACAGGTTGAAGCATGCACAGAGAAGAGCAGGGAGACTGACAAGGGGCCCACCATTCAAGGATGGCTGAAAAACCTGAGGAGAAAAGAAGACTTGGCATGGGAAGTGAAGGGGAGGGAGGAGAAAGTGAAATGCTGCGTGTAAAGGAGGTCTTAGCCTTATATTTGACCTGCCTCCCCCCAACCCAATAACATCCTTGGCTAGAAGAGGGGAAGCTGTCCAACAGCAGTGATGTTCTTCTACACAGGAGGTTTTCCCATGCAGACTGCATGACAGTTCAGATACAGGCGGCTACTAGGCGGTCTTCAAGGTCCCTTCTAATTCCAGCTCTCTGAGATGCTCTCCCTGCTGCAGCCCTTGCTCCCAGGTAATGCTGCAATGCAGGTTGTGTGAGCTGATGTGCTCTGTCTTTTTATTAAGACAAAGAAAGTGACTTTATCTAGGTGTAAAAGGGCATGCTCGTTGCACATGGACAGTCAAGGTGGAAGCTCTCGTCTTCCTTCTACTGGTAAAGGACGCTTTCTGTCTGGAGTGTTACTTGGAAGAATGAAAGCACAAGTAGGTACTAAGGAGTAATGGAAATAGGACAGTCACTGCATCCTTGGAGCAGATTAAACAATCAACATAAAGTAAATGCCTACTATATGCCCAGTGAGCCAGGCTCAAGGAGAATGCAGATGAACCAGACCTGACAAGTATGTGAAGTACTGTCTCCTACTCTTCATTTCTTCTGTACTGTGACTTTTTTAAGGAGAAGCACTTTTTTTGTCCCTTTCGGTTTAAAACAAATCAGAAATTCATGTCCTAAATGTTTCGTTAGTCAGAATAATTAAGTTGATCAGGTCTGGGAGCAGCGGAAGCAAAATAATGGGGTCATTGAAGCATTTGGGCTCTGATGGGAACCTGAGTTCATTCAGATATTAAATGAGTGATTGTTCTACATCTGTATACGTAGTCTCATGGAGCAAACTCACAGTAAAGATTTATTTCAAGGAACAGTTTCAGTATCAGGGTCCAGTGGGACTTGACTTTTTACAGGAAAACAGTGAGTGCGCTTTTGGGGGGAAGGAATTTTGTTTTTGTAGTTCAGTTTCATTCTCGCTATGTGCACTACCTGTGTGTACATGTATTTCAGAGAGGGGGGCTGTTTTTTTCATATGTATCACTGTCCTCCAAGTAGGAGCCCTCCCTCATAGCAAATACATGGGCCATGTCTGAGGATGTTTACATGGTCCGGTACCACTATTTCATTCCCCTCTTTTAAAGTCATGATTGGTCACTGCTTTGCTCAGAATTCTTTCTCTTATTATTTTTGTGGCATAATTTGGATAAGTTGTTTGCCTGGTTCTCTCCCTTTGTGTTCCTAAATTCTTATAATGCAGTAAAATTCCATTACATCCATCCACCACAATTTATTCAGCCATTTCCCAACTGATGGCCACTTTAATATGCTTGGACCTATGAGTCCTTGACCTTCTTGGGGTACATGTGTCATAATACTATCACTGACTGGGTCAGATGCTTTGTGGATAGTTCTAAATTGTTTTCCAGAACGGTTAAAACAATTCACAGTCCCACCAACGGCACACTAGTGGCCTTGCCCTCCTGAAACTGCTAACCATAATTCCATGTTTTTGGTCATCTTTGCCAGTCTGACAGACTTTTTCTAATTTGAATTTCTCTTCTTCTTAGTGATTTGGGGCCATTTGCATATGGGTGTTAATAGCTTGCATTTCTTCATTTGAAGAATGGCTCTTATCCATTTGTATATCTTGGATATATAGATTTTTTTAGGGAAAAAATGCTGTGAAGATTTTCCCCCCAAGTTAGTTATTTCCCTTGTGATTCTGACTGCTTTTACTTCCCTTATGTAGAAGCTTTTCATTTTTATGTAATCAAAATTATTCATTTTGCCTTTTATTATAATCTCAATACCTTGCCCTTGAATATGTTTGCCCTCACATTCAGGTGATACATCCCACTGGAGTTTATTGTGGCATATGCCATAAAGTGTTAGTCTATGCCTACTTTTTGCCAAATAGGGAGTCCTTACCCTAGTCTTTAGTGGCCTGAGTTTGACCAGGTACCAGTTTGTTTGGATGACTGATACTTTAGAATACAGTTAGAAAGCTGGGGCCCCGGGGCCCCCCTTCATTCCTTCTTTGTTCATTGCTTCCCTAGAGATCCGTGACCTTTTTGTTCCTCCAGGTGAATGTTTTCTTAATCTTGAAAACGATACTGTGTTAATTTAATTGATATGGCATTAAATCTCCCCAATTTTTGTTACATGAGCCTAGCCCAACCATGAGCAATTAATACCTTTCCAGTTATTTAGGTTGTATTCATATAAGTCCTGCATGTACTGTGGTATTTTTTTACAATTTGTTATTTTGAATGGGATTTCCTTTTTTTCTCCTGCTATTTTCCTGAAATTTTGAATTGTTTCAGTACTCTGCCTCACTTAAATCCAATTCACACGCCTGTCGAGACATCACCCTGTGATGTCATGTCATTGGTCCTGTTTGAAAGGAAGGACAAATAATAGTAATTGGCTCAGTAGACTAGCTAGGGTTTTATCCATATGGTTGTTAAAAGAAAAGAAGGCCATTGAAACATTTGTCTTTAATGCACAGAAGAGAAGAGAAAGAAGGCTGAGAAGACACATAGACAAGAGGACAGTTTTGAATAGTTGTATGTTGAATTTAGTATGTACCAAAAAAGAAAGCTGTGTGTAATAGATGAAGAATTTCTTTTCTTTTCTACTTTGTATGTCAAAATGCTCATGTTCTTTGATCTCTGTCAAGTTCAGAATTTTAAAAAAAATTAACCGATGACATTTTGATAAAAGGCCAAACATGCTTTTCATTGGGTCTAAAGGTAATCAACAGCAGACTTTTTATACAGCTGAAATGCTAAATAATAGATTGTTTTCCCCTGTGAGTCCTGTTTTTTGACTGAATTCCAAAAGGCATGGTCTCTCTGAAGTCCACTTATCAATTATGTAAATGATAGTCACTGAAAATCCCCAGAGGTTAGTTCTGCATGTTTGGGAACTATCTTGTTTAGAGCAGATAAAAGTAAGCAGGGAGATTTTCTACATTTGAAGCTTAATATGGATTAAGTTTTAGTGCCTTAAAGCTATGTTATTGTGCCACGTGCTTTTACTTTGATCACGTATTTCAGTCTCTCTAAAGTTACTATAATTGAGTTTGTTTGAGTTTATTAGGCTTGCGAGTGGGCCGACTTTAAGGGTTCTAACAGAGCTAGAGAGCACTGTTCCAACCCGGGCAGGAGGGATGAGAGAAAAATGAAACAGAGAAAAGTGATGGAATCTTACTGCAGCACTTCTAGAAAATGTCATCTCTTTTTTCCCCTAGCACAGCAGAGTTGCATGCTGATAACAAGCTACTGAATTAATAAATCCATTGCAGCTATTGAGACTTTCTCTTAATAATCGAACTAATAATGAACACGAAGAGGAGAAGAGTAAAGACGTTCATGGTACAGATGCGTCCTCCATTCCCTAGTCCAGGGAAACTGCCCACACCAGACCCTGGGCAATTTCAATGTGAAATCAATTTTGCTATCACAATTTTCCATGCGAAAGCATGCGAGTACCTACACCACGTTTCTGATTGGAAAGACATTTAGGGGTCTATTTTGTTATCATTACATGTGCTTAACTCCTATTACAGTTAATGGGAGTTGTATGTCTATAGTCACAGTAGTCTGTGAAGTCCTTTAATATTATTGCTTTCCATTACCATCCTCATTAAAATAGCTTCCATCTCTTCCGCCAACCCAAGACACCGCCATAAAATCCTTGGGTGGATTTCTGTGCACATAATGAAGGATATCGATTACCCAGCATGACCTGTTTCTAGTTTAAAAGTGTAACTGTGTCATTGAGATGAGAATTGTTTAATTTATCATTAAGGCTTCCTTCCCTATTCAGGGCACATTTCCCCAATTCTGCTGAAATTGATTCGTTCCGTGTCACATGCCCTCATTGTCTCTGAGATGACTTCTCCTCCTGCCCTTTTATGTGGGGACACTTCAAAATTTTCCTCAACTGCATGTAGAAATGGTTGTACTCTTGATCTCACTATCACCTACCTATATGTTTTACCCCCAGAAAGGAGATCTCTATCTGACCAGAACCTCCTAAATCCTTCCATGGGCCTCTGTGCCTGACTCCCCTTAATCTGACTCTTTGACCTTTTTGTGACCATCAGCCATTCACCTTCTTGGACCTTATTCCTGTTCTGTGCAACATTCCTGGAAGAAGGTGCACAAGCCTGCTAATTGGGTCCACTACTCATTTATGCTATTCTGTCTTAACTGGGCCCTCACTACTGCATGACAATCCTTTCATCATTCCCTAATTGGTCTCCTATTGGGCTGTCCAAACCTTCTCTTCTCCCCATCCCACTCAACAAAGGACTCTTCTTTTACTGAGAAAATTGAGACCATCCATCATAAGTTCCCAGTGTCTCCTCTTTTGCTTCAACAAAGTGACAAAGTGATACAACCTCTTATGGCCAAGTTCATCTCCCCTGGCAGCTTGTCCCAGTTCCCCCCAGCCCCTCAGATTATCCCTTTCACAGTTAAAAGCTGGCTGTCTACACTGGTAGCCCCCACTTCCTCACCTCCCAATCCCTTGCACCCTGGCTTTTGACTTCATCACTCAAAGCTTACTCATGATCTCTTCATTGCACAATTTGGTGAACTTGGCTTAGCTCTTATCCTTCTTGAGTTCTCTATCCCATTTCATACTGTGACCTTGCCTGGATGCTGTCTCTTCTCAGTCTGCTTTGGCGGATCATCACCACACACGCATTGAAGTCCTACCCCCTAACCAAAGATGTCGTTCTGTCTGCTCTGTCTTGGGCCCTTTAGATCTCATCCCCTCCCCTAGGTTCAATTAGATATGACTCCTGGGTTCCAGTCATCCATTACAAATGTCTGTTGGACACTTCCACTTGGATATCCTGGCGACAACTTAACAATCCAGAACAGAATTTGTTACACTCTTCCAACCACCAACACTAGCATTTATGTGGCGCCTTCTGGTTTACAGAGGTTTTTATCCTCACAACAACCTCAGAAAGGAGGTATAATTATAATGCTCATTCTGTAGATGAGAAAACTGAGGCAGACAGATGTTAAGTGACTTGTTTTGGGTCACACAGCTAGTAAATGTCTGAGGCTGGATTTGAACTCGTGTCTCCCTGACTCCAGGCCCAGTGCTGTCTCCACTGTGGTGCCCCCTACCTGCCTCTTATCTTAGTTACCACTATCTCTGTAGTCACCCAGGATCAACCACTTCATAGTCATCCTGCACCCTTCCCTTTACCTTCCCCTCCTCCTCTCACATAGCCAGAATTCTAGTTAAAGCCTTCAGCATGTCTTACATGGATTTTTGGAAATCTCCCAGTTGGTCCCCTGGCTTCTAATCCATCCTCCACATGTGATGTTTGGGAATATAGTCTATTCCTTGTAGCAGCTTCCCGACTTCATAATCCATCTTGACTACAGTCACACCCTAGGCCAAATGGTCAAATTGAGGCAGCATTCTTTCCAAAAAGGGTTTTCCTTTGCAAGTTGCAGGGTTGAGAAAGACAGATGCCAAAGGGATCTATGTTGCTCCCCTACTCTAGAGCCCTCACTGGCCCAGAACTATCCCCAAATAGAAACTCCTCATCTTGGCATTTAAAGCCCTCCTTCATTTATTCAACATCCAGTCAAACTGGCCTACTTGCTGGCCTCTGAACTCACATTTCATCTGCCTGTCCTTTCCCTGGCCTGTAGCAAGTATCTGAGGCCAGATTTGCACTCAGGTCTTCCCAAGGCCCAGAGCTCTATCTACTGGCCACCCACAATGTGCACAGAAATTTTCTGTGTGCTCTACTGTAGAAACACAGGTGATGTGATAAACACAGCAGATGAAATGTACTTACTAGCAGTGTACTTTACCCTATTGAGAATGCTAACCTTCCCCATTGGTGGATCTTGGGCATGTGGGAAAGGAGACCACTGTCAAATTGTCTCTTCCCCAAATTATACTGTTAACTCAGACAAGAAGATGAAAAATGATTACTCAGCTAATTTTCCTTTTGTGCGCTGTTTCCATTGCCTGTCCCTACCTGGCATTTTAAAGAGCCAGGCTTAGCCTTGGTTCCTTCCCCCAAATGGGTAGAAAGTGAAGGTACTGCCTTTCTTGCAATGATGCTGTGTTTACTTAGCTTCCCAATGCCCCACTGGAGGAGACAGCTCCAAGAACCACCACCCTGGCATCCTTTCAACTCAGGTGACCACTAGGAGGCCCATCTGCCATGTCTTTAGGAGATGACTAGAAGCGGGAACTCTTCTCTTATAATCTCATTTGCTCTAAAATGCCAAAAGGAACAGAAAAGAACATCCCAAACTAAGCTTTGTGCCAACCAGTAACATCTAAGTAAAAGATAATTTTATCCATGAATGTTATTCCTACACTTATGACTGTGATACATATCACAAAATAATGTATGTGTTAATGGCGTCTCTAAAAGGATCAAAAAAGTCTCTGTTGCTTGGCTATGTCTCTTTGTAGAGAAAGGCCACTCACCCACCCAACTGCACTGGGCCTTACAAAGTAACCTGGGCCTATGGAAGCCTGTCAATTCAGTGAATTCCAAAAGAGCACTAATGAGGCCACGATTGAGAGAGAGCTCGTTAGCTGTACCAGGGCCCTAGAACAAATCAGGAGGGCCCACTGGCCAACCTTGCTAGGGGCCAGACATAATGCCCAATGTCATCGGATCTTCATTAGCCGGCTCCCAAGCCTAGCTCCCCAAAAAGCATGACCCAGTGTTTGAGCATTCACTCTGCATTATAACCCTGATCGTCCCATTGATTTGCTGTGCAACCTTCATCACTAAAGCAAAGATAATAGGCTAGAAGGAGATGGGCTTACCTCCTGGGGATGTTGTGTGAATTAGCAAATTAGCAAGTAGAAAGCGTTAGAATGAGCCTAGAAATAATGCTAAGTATATTATGCTTTTGTCAGAAAAGGATTTTCACCCACATCAATTGCATTTAAGTTGAGTATAAAACAGAGGTCATAGTAGTCATCATCGAAATGTGCTTCCCTGTTAAAGCAAAAACTATTTCCAGCGACTTTGAGTGATGTTTGGAGGAGAGGGGTGTTCATTATTTGTCCCCACAATGACTATATAGCCTACTGGATTTGTTCCATCACACAGTTGGGCAAAGGCTAGCCAGCAGGTCTAAGTGACATGGAGGTCAAGAGCGAAAAGCCCAAAACTCCTTCCTGCTCAGCCCTCATGGGCATGCCCTCTGGAACAGCCATAGAGAGAATGACAATGCGTTGCATCTAAAGACTTTCTCACAAAAGGTACTAACCATCCCTTGAGGCTTCCACTTGAACATCTCTGCCAATGAATTTGCTGTCACCTCTCCTTTCTTTTATCCCTCTGACTTCTCTTACCCAGAACACCATTTATTGCCAATTGTTGAACTGTAGGACTCAGCCCAGCAGCTGCAGTGTGCCTTTATGAACCGTGTTACTTATTTACATGATCATTTGAAGTGATTTTTCAGAACTGTTTGAAAAACCTTTTGCTCTTATGGAATAACCAGGGTCTAACACTTACAGAGTTTGTGTTCTCTGTCTTACAGATAACAGACGAGCACCTTTAGAAAGGTCACGTTCCCGCCACAATGGAGCCATCCCATCTGCATGAGTCCCGCTAGCCAAAGACCTTGGAAGCCAAGCAGCATTTTGAGCAGAGTTCAGTGTGGACTTGAGTGGCAAAGAAGAAAGTAAATAAAATACAAGTTCTGTGTCTCTGTAAATCTACTGCTAAGTCCCAAAGCCCCGTGATTATACTAATAGGCACACAATTACTACAGTCAGCAACCAGAGTGCTCGGTGTAAGGACTGGCATTGATGGTGTATTCTCAGGTGATCTGCTGAGGAGGGATGGGTGAGGAAAGGAAGAAACTGGACACTGGATAGAGAAGAAGAAAAGACAAACTTCTTCAAACCAGCAGCGATGAGGTCCCAGTGACGAAGCAGAACAAAAATGTGCCTCTTAATGAAGACTGAGAACACAGCTTAAGAGAAGCCACCTTAGTGCTTGCACAACTCAAGTTATTTAGATTCTGGTCCCCAGGGAAATCGAATGGATTCATGTGCTTTTGCTGAAATCCAACTTTTCATCAATCTAGAGTTTGTTACTGCTTAAAAATAGTGCCCAATTTTGATGGAATCAGCTCTAGAGGGTGTTTTAAACTTTATTTAAAGGGGTATTTTCTAATTGTGCACATATATATGGATACTTTATACAGATACTTTATACAGATATTTTTGACAAAAAGCACTTCACATTTTACTGTTTCTGCTATGGATGATTTTAATAGTTCTATTATCCTGATTTCTGTCTTAGAGGAAAAAAGGATTCTGCCTGCCCTTGCTTGGGGGTTGCCTTCTTCCTTGCTCCCCACGGGGCACTATTAGAGGGCCTGCTAAGCCCAAGGCAGTGGAAAATCCGAGCCTCCATTTGGTTAGAGAGAAGTGCCAACAGCTACTCATGTCCTCATCTTGTCTACCCCAGACCTGCATGCATGGAACCTGGTTCCAGAAATCCCCTGGCTGGAGGGGAACATTAAACACAATCCAACACTTAAAATGAGATGTTCCCTATCTGAACATTTTAGGATCTGGTCACTGAAGGAGGAGGGCTTTATTATTATTCTGGCCACAAAAACTCCCCAGAGTTTATCGGCTTTTTGCAGGGAGTCCTCTTCTCTGTTCTCAATGGTGTCTCCAGAATATAATAGCTACGTTCCTTCAAGTTGTTTGGGTCTCCCAGGGCAATGGAGAAATGCTCAGCTAAACCTCACTTCTCTCCAGAGCATTTCAGGTAACGGCAGGATTTTCTCTTTTTGGAGGCAGGTGGTGGGTGCTGAATCTTACAGCTCTAAAAGCCTTACTTCTCCTCAGTAGTCTGCCTGTGTAGACACAGCCTGCTACCCTAGGCAAACACAGGATCCTGAAAGGTCAGTTGTGGAGTTTCATTAACAGTATCCTTATCTGCCTTCCCTTGGCTGACATACTCTACCACTTAAATCAGAAGCAATCCTCTCTCCTCAGATATGATCACTGCTCTCACATTCCCAAAGGAACAGCTCTCCAAGTCAACCGTTTAAAAATTGATATTCTTAGGTTTCTTCCAGTCACAGACTTAAAATAGAAACGCATATTTGTAAAAAAAAATGCCAAGAGACAAAGAATGGATCTGTATTTTCCCCTTCAAGAGACTAGACTTGCATGTTGGTTTAGGCTCCATTTGGGAAATGTGTGGCATGACACTTTTGGAATTTGGTTATGAAATTCATTCTTGTAAATTATGTGGTTATTGTATCAGAGTTCTAAAAGTGGGAAGGCCTAGATGTTTGCTCATAAAGACAACTGATTTCTAATAGTGAAAAAATAAGGTTGGCCATAGGTGAAGAGGAGAATCACTTCATCGACTTGAAAAGCATCCAACCAGGTGACACATTTGTAGAAGGGAGTCGATTAAAGCTGCCTTTCCCTTCCCACCAGCTTTCCTCACTAGGGCGTGGGACGGGGAAGCTGTCAGAGGCAGAGGAGGACCTCCAGCAGCATCTTGAGATGCTTATTTGTACAACTTTGTCCCTCTTTTTACCTTGTGATTTTCATAAGCATATCGGTTTTATGGTTGATAAGAGAACATTATCTTAATTTCTGTAAACATACAGTGCCTGTGTTGTAGATTTCAGGAAGCCTTTCTGAAACTTCATGCTGGGACTGCTTCAGGCCTTGGCTAGCTTTTCCGACTGCAGCACGTGCTGATTTAAATGGTCGCCCTGACTGCCGGGGAGAGATTTTGCCATGTAATGGAGCTTGTGATGCCAGGAGGAGGACAGGAGTACCATGTGCATATATCACCTTTCTAAGACATGAATTTGCCTTATTTTCTAGCATTCAAAAGAACTGAATCAAAGAATTATTATTGATACAGTCTATATTTGTATTCAGAGCAATCCCAAATGCCTTCCTCAACCAAGGACCAATCTTTTAGGGCCTGTTGTAAAGTTCAAGCAAAATGATTGAGCAAGTATTGTTTCTTAACGCCACAGTGATCCCACTCCCACTGTCTGCTGCCAAGGCACAGATCAAAAAATATCACAAAAGAAGAAGTAACCAGAGAATCTAATGATACTGAAATCTTATGTTTAGTATATTACTGCTAAAAGCAACAGGCCCATTGATGCAGATTTTCCACAGAATACTCACAAAACTGCCCCAAACCCTTCTACTGCTTGTTAATTATAGCATATAAATATAGTTCAACTTTTTCTAAGTCGTTCTTGGTACTCTCAAGCCAAATTGAGGTCATCACTAAAAAAAACCCCAGTCGTTATCTGCACATACTACTTTGCATGTTTCCATGTTGAATGCGTGCTCTTGGCCGTGCTGAGTATGTGTGTGTCCTGCTATGGCCATACAGTGGCAAACCAATTGATTTTCCCTACTGCATTTGATGGGTAACCCTGTGCCTCCTTTTGTGGGCCACAATAGAACCACCAACTACCTCTGCAATCAAGGCTGACTTCCGAGGCTTGGAAGCCCCGAGGCTGTGCTGAGTTACTGGTGATTACTTAGTACGTACCATGTGGGAAAATGCTTTCATTTCAGCTAAGAATAAAAACTGTATCTAGTCAGTGCCATGAATAGTTTGGGGGGAAAAAAACCAACCTTCATGTGATAATACACACTTACTATTCAATAAAATCAACTATGATACATAGTAATGCCTGTACGTTTGTGTGAATGTATGCATGTGTACAGCAGTTCACGTGCCACCCCTTGTCATTATCTGGATAAGCTGTGTCACTGGAATTCACTTAAAAGGACAAGAATGAGATATATGAAAGCTACAATGAAAGGATAGAGAGAAGGAGAAGGGTGTAAGGAAAAGCCCCAAGTAGAATTGCCTAGGCCTTGCCCTCATGTTGGAGGGAGGGGAGGATGAAGAGGAGGAGAGGAAACAGAAAAGCTCAACAGGACTGACATCCCAAGGTGGTGCCCCAAGTGAAGGTCCCATGTTTGGAGAGGACTTGATTTGGAAGGACCCCTATTTGTTCCTTACATTCACAAAGTGGGTCAGAAGGACACTGGAAGAAAATGGAATTGCCCAATTCAAGGCCATATCCGAGCACTCCACCTATAGGGAACATCGTCAGTAATCTAGCACCTCTGTAAGAAAAAAGACACATAGACAATTCTGGAAACATATCCACGTAGCTGGAGACATCTCCAAGAGAGGCCACTCTGTAACCAGAGTTCTGGAGCTCTGCTGAGGACAATATGAGAGGTTGGCCTCAGCTTCCTTTTCATACCGACCTTAACTCTCTTATCAGAGGAAATGGGCTCCAGGAGCTGAGGTGGCAGGGGAGGGAGATATTCAAGAGAAGAAGGTTTAGCAAATTCATCTTCTTGAGGCCTTTAAGATCACCCCTGTTGAAGACAAGCTGCTAGGGCTAGCCTGAACAGATCTAGGAGAAGGTCAGCTCCTTAGAGGCCCACAGACCCTCCCCCTGGGACCTTGCTCATAGCATGTGTTTGTTAGACTAAAGGAAGGCTAACCAGGCCTCAAGAAAAAGGTTTTCCTTCTTATGGCTCTGTCTAGGAATCAAGAAGGCTTTACTGTTTGCTTAGGGCCAAGACAGGCTGAGTCCTTACTGGGGAAACTAAAAAGGCAAATAGGTCCCCATTAAAGTATTGATGCTAAAGTTAAGTAGAAGACTGGAAATGGAAATATATTCAATTGAAATAAGAGACAAAGGAAAAACAACAGCCAGACAAGCCATCCTAAACGGCATTTTCTTGAGCTGTCTCCAACTTCCGGGGAAGGTGGGGGAGACTGGCATGCTGCTTTTGGTGGGGCCCCAGGTCAGAAAGCCAGCCCAGCCTCCAGAGATGATGACCACCTTCTACTCCACTCCATCCCTCCAACCTTCGCCCACCCCTCCTGTTATGCCGTCGCTAGTCTGCCTGTTGTGGGGGGGTGTTTCACCCCTTCTTGGCATCACTGCACTGTGACATAATTCTACCTACTTCCCATGATGCCCCGGTGATATCTCCCCCCTTCCTCTCCCTCCTTACTGTGAATCTTTTCACACTTTCCAGTCATTGTTACAGGATCCATTGCTCACCATTTTCTCTTGTGTTACAGTGAAAGTCTCCCCGTTTTCAGACTTCTTGTGATTTTTTTTAAAACCCCAACTTCATCACCGTACTGTGACAGACCTCCCATCTACTTCCTGTTTCCTCTGCACATAAGCCACTCATACATTTAGGCCCCAAAGGACCTTAGAGACCATCTAGTCCAACCCACCCTCATTTTAACAGATAAGGAAACTGAGAGCAGTGAAGTAGTTTGTCTGGAGACAGGGGGCTGGCATGCATATATGACAATACATGGAAAGCGCTTTGCAAACCTTACGAATGCTGGAAATGCCATTTATCCTTGTTATTATTATCAGGCCCCAGGGCTCCAGTCTGGTGATGACTTCCTTCCCTGAGCTGCCCTCCTGCTGAGCTCCAGCAGTGTTTAGAGAGCAATACAAGGGTGTGTTTGGTAAATGTTTAACAACCAGACTCTCCTGGGGGGGTGGGGAGTAGAATATGCACACAGCACTTGGGGATTCATCTTCATCATTAACACTTTCTCAAGTCTAGACAATCAAGCAAGCCCTGAAATTTCTGATGTATGAATGTCCACACTTAAAAATGTAAATACATCTCACAAGTCATTTAAAGCTGGTCTGGAGGAAAGACTGGAACCTGGAGCTTCCTGACTCCAAGCCCAATGTTCTACTGTCTGTACTATGGGGCCGGACTCTTCATCTCCCTGAAGCCCAAATACTGAACAACAGCCAACTGAGACTGCATGGCCACTGAGGGCCATGGATCAGATCTGGCTCCCCAAAGATGACATATCACTGCTAGGAGACCTTTAATTAGTTCATCATCAAGGCTTTAACCATCTCATTAATGTTTAAGAAGTTCTAAGGATTGGGACCCATTTCTCCATCCAAAAAGCTGTGCCTGTTCTGTCGCTAGCCTGATTTTCCCAGGAAGATTGCAGTCTGTGCCTAGGAAGGAGTGCAGGGCAGAGAAACAGAGAAGCAGCAGTTTTTAATTTTCCTAAAAAACCAAAAAGCACATTTTCCATAGCACCCGAGTTTAAATCTAGGCTCAACAAATGGCTTTACTCCAGCTAATGCCCTTTCGTGGGGTAATAGCACATCTTGGCCCGGCCTGGCTTTTTACAGGCATTTCAAGCATTTCCCACAACAGCCTTGCAATAACAGGAAAAAAAGGTGGAAACACCAATATCCTACCACTAATCTATTAAAATCAGGCAATGTGAGACACCAGGGATGAATGGACCACACAGGTGATCAGAGCTCTGGAGCTGGGAAGGACCTTCTGGTCCCAACCCTCTCATTTTACACCTGAGATCACAGAGAAGCTAAGTCACAAAATAGCCTGAGTCCTAAAGCAGTTCCCCAATAAACACCCATGCCTGGTAATATCACCTGTCTCTACCACAAACTGTGTGACCTTGGGCAAGTGCTGGGCACACTGTGATCCTCAGTTTCCATTTCTCAAAATGTAGAGACTGGCCTCTGTGACCTCTGACATATCTTCCAAATGAAAGATTAGCTAATTCATAGGGCCACTAGGTCATTCAGTGGATAGAGCACCAAGCATGGAGTCAGGACCTGAGTTCAAATGCTCCTCAGACATTAGCTGTGAGACCCTGGGCAAGTCACTTAACCTTTGTCCGCCTCTGTTTCCATGAGGATTAAATGAGATAATATTTGTAAAGCACTTCATTTAGTGCTATGTAGTAGGTGCTATGTAAGTATTTAATTATGTAAGTCAATGGTCCAATCAGGCTTTAATTTTCATCTTTTATGTTTTTTTCCTGCCCCTCCCCTCAGGAGCAGTCAGTCTCTCATTTAGGATGGCTCCATGTATTTGACTCCAAGGTGGAATGATAGAATACTTAACATTTTATGCCACTTTGTACTTTTCAAAGCACTTTTACACCCATTATCTCATTAGTACATTCAACTCCCAAGGAACACTGACAATGAAAATGAGAGGTGTGGCAAATAATGGAAGCCTAAAGCACCATGGACACGCAGGGACAACAGGGGCAGGCCTCACCTTGCTTGCCAACAAGGTCAAGCTTTTCACCAGCATCTGCAGTATACAGTGAGAGATTTGATTATCTCCCAATTATGCTGGACCCCTTCTCCCTCCTCCCCTACCTTGTAAGTGTAAATATCAAAGCTGAGTTGTAAATGTGGCTCTTGTTTGGAATGCGCCCAGTCTCCTTCTCATCAAATGTCTTGGGAGCCAAATCACTGCAATCAAGGGGAAACTCAGCCTTGCAGGGCACTCTGGGAACACAAGAAGATGGGAGTTACAGGGCCAAAGGATAAATGGGCATTCCTAGAGTGAGTAGGGAAAGTGCCTCCTGGGTCATCCAGTGGTGTCCGCTCCCCTTCTTTTGCTAACAATCCATTGGAATTTCTGGGCAGATGGTAGAATTGAGTTCCTGGCCAACCCTCCCCATCAACTGGGAAAACCTGGCCTTTCTTCTTCACTAGTGGGTCTCCTGTCCCCACCCCATGCCAGATTTCCAATGTTACATTCTCATTCAATCATACTAAGCCCCTACAGGGGAACCACAGGTGCACTCCCATTCCATCTGTGAGCAAGACATGCCTGAGGATTCCCTCAAAGAGTGTCACGGTGTATTTCATTCATGGTAACCTTTCCCATTTTCCTCTGGATCCTTTCAAAAGGATATGGGACTTGAAGTGACACCAGGTACAGAAGTCTCAGGACTTTGGAAGGTATCAATATTTCTACAGAAAACAGCAGCTGCCTTAAATCCCTGCCACTCTCCCCTACCCCCACCCAAGGGAGCAACGTTAACCTTGATTTGTTCTAAGCTGTGAGCCCCGAATTGGAAACACTGCCGATCTCCATGTATGCAAAGCTAGGACACTGCAGAGAGACTGTGAGCTGGGCCCAAAGGCCAACAGCAGGGAGGAGAGAGCGGTTGGATTGCCTTGGGAAGAATGCCCAGGGCTTTCAGTAACCCCAAGTTTCTCCGGGAAATAAAATGCCATCTTTTTAACCCTGAAATTCTTCCTTTCCGTGTTGCTGTATGACAGGGTAGAGTACTGAGTGGTGAGTTTATCACAAACCCAGTATTGAACTGATCTCCTCTGGGCAGGGGCTTCTATGATTCATTTGATGAATTAATGAGGGAGAGGGCATTAATGGCTGATAATGGCTTAATGTGGTTTTCACCCCGCATTGTCCATCCCACTTCTACAACCTACCTCTCATCCATTCCCTTCTTTCTACTCACATAGTTCAGGCCATCGCCTGAATTATTATAATTGCCTCTTAATTGGTCTTCCTGCTGCTCCTCTTGCCAATCCACTCTCTATACAACTGCCAAATGGAAATGGTGAGCGGAGCTGGAAGTGGCCCTAGAGGTCTATGACTCAACCTCTTTGTTTCATAGATGATGAAACTGGGGCTCAGAAAGGTTAAGTGATTTGCTGAAGTCACACAGCAAGAAAGGGCTGGGATTCGAACCAAGGTCTTCTGACTTAAAATGCACCACGTGTCACCCCACTGCCAAAAACTTTTAATGCCCCCTCACTGCCTGCACGATAAAACGCAAACTCTCAAGGCCCAACACAATCTGCTGCTTAATGATGATAATACTAACAATAACTAACATCTATATAGTACCAACTACGTATACATATTACACACACGCACACACACGCACACATAAAACTACATATAACGATACAACACAGCCAGGCACTGTGTTAAGCACTTTTTACAAACATTTTATTTGATCCTCACAACAACCCTGGGAGATAGGTGTTGTAACTCTTCCCCGTTTGACAGATGAGGAAACTGAGGCATATAGGTGTTAAGAGTCTCATCCAAGGTCACACAGCTTGTGTCTGAGGCTAGATTTGAACTCAGGTCTTCTTGTCTCCAGGCCCCATGTTCTGTGGTCCCTTAGCTGTACCTTATCTCCTCTACCCAGCCAGAAAGCAACAGTCTTCCATCTTTCTTTTTTTTATGGAGAAACTTGGGGTTACTGGGTTACTGAATGTACTACTCCCTCTGATTGGCTTTTGGGCCCAGTCATCTGTCCATCTGTAATGTCTTGGATGTCTACGTGTGACACACCTCCATAGGTACTCAGGTTTTATAGTTTCCATTAGTAACACTGCTCCCCACAGCCCCCTGGGGCAAAGGGCAAAGATTTAGCATGATCCTAGACTAATCACTTGGCCTCTCAGTGCTGACCCACAGTGGTGGAGTGAGTTTCCTTACGTGGGAGTTCCCTGTACCAGTAAAGTCTCAGGTCCAGTGACTGTCCATGAGCCTATTTTCTTACAGACCCCAGGATCATTCTTGCACAAACAGAAAACCAGAGACTGGCTAGCCTTGGTTCATACCACTGCAACTGCCTGAAATGCCCTCCTCTCTTTTGTTTCTCTAAGGCCGGCCATTCAAGGCCTGGCTCAAGCTCCACCTTCTCTCATGGGGCTAGGAGCTTTTCTTTGGATCTCCAGCACTTAGCGCCATGCCTGGTACATTACAGGCCCTTACTAAATGCTAGCTGACCTTCCGACTGACTCCATAGAGCTGTCCCCAGCACCCTCAACCAAAACACGTCCCTGCTCTGAACCTCTCTAACATTACGTGGTATCTCAGGGTTGAAAAGACCCTCAGTGGTCACCTACTCATACCTAAAAGACACTTCCCTCTAGAATGCCGCAGACAGTTGCAGCACGCCGTACCCAGAGACAGCTCGAAATAGGAGGACGTTGGTACAATCACCAGCCATTTGGCATAGACCCTTCTGGGTGGTAATCTACCTCTTTCTGGCCCTCCTTTGTCTCCCCAGCAAGACCACAAGCCCCTCCAGGGCTAGGTTTGTATCTTGGGCCTTAATATTCTACAGCCCCCTCTGGAACAAAGCTTTTGAGCTAAGGGGGCCTCAGAGGTCATTTAGCCTACCTCCTTCATTTGACAGGACCCAAAGGAAGGGAGTGACTTCCTCGAGGTCACTTGATCCCCAGGCCTCTGCTTTTCCCTGAACTACCCTGACTGCATCTTTGATCTGGAATCCCATAGGCCCCTTATTGGCACAGCTGGAGATCATGTTGACTCTCCAGCAGCCAAAAGTGAACAAAAGAGACTCTCTCACTTTAATCCATCGGCACTTATCCATTCTCCTTTCTTCTCTGCCATGATTCCTTCTGTCCTGAGTGGGCTGCTTCCTACATGTGTACAGCCATCCATCCCCAGCAGAGGCACAAAATCAGTAGAGTTCCTGGGAGTGAAATTGGGAGTCTAGTTCTCAGCTATTTCCTCTAGCCTTCTATTTCCTGAAACTAGATATAATTAGCATTGCAGATGCACAGGAAAGCCTATGAACAGGGCCTAGCCTAGACCATCCAAGAGGTGTGAACGGCACCTCCTCCCCCCACCACCAGCCCCCTTGCCAGCACCTAGGTGTGAACTGCAGTTTCCAAGATGGAAATCTTCGCCAGAGTGCAGCGACAAACAGCCCTCCCTCCTGGGGGAGCATGTCTCCCACCTCCTCTAAGCTCCAGCTCCCCCCTGGTCCCCCCAGCATCCCAGGTACCTCGTGGCCAGTTCCCTGCACTGGTAGCCAGCCAAGTGCTGACAGGGAAGATACCATGAAGGAAGGCTCCTGCTGGCCAATCTCAGGCCCTACTACAGCTACTAGCTTTGAGAAATCCAAATACAGCCAAATGTCACACTGTGGGCCATTATCCTAACTCCATTTCATTTGTGCTCTCCTGACGTCTCACACTGCCACAACACCGCCATCCGTTTTTATACAACAGGGGGAAAATTTAATTAAAAGCATTGGAACCTTTCAGCATAGATAATCCTTTAAAAATTAAGTTTATCTGTATTTACAAGCCTTCATTTATTTGGTAGCGACAATGGGAAAAAAAAACCTGCCTCTGAAGGCACATAGAGGAATGATTAAGCTAATTTACAATAATTGCTTTAATCTTGGTATACTGAATTGTGCGTTTAACCCTTTGGAGTCTCTTCTCTGGCAATGGAAAAATGCATCAGGATTTCCCAGAGCTGCTTCTGCCATTTGGAGTTCATCTTATCCATATGCAGTGGAGGTGCAGTCATTTGAGGGATCCCCACTAGACCCTGCTCAAGCAAGACTCTTGGAAATGCAACTGGTAATATGGAAGGAATAACACAGGAAGTCATGATCAGCCATTAACTCCTTCTCCCTCATTAATTCATCAAATGAATCCTATAAACTCCTGCTCAGAACCTTTTAATGACTTTCCATTGACGACCAAATAAAGTCCAAACTCCTATACCTGAAAGCTCAAGGCCCTCCATAATTTGGTCCCAAGATACCTAATCTTCCATGGGTCCACTCTGAACATCCTACACTCCAGACAAACTGTACTCATCTTCCCCACCCCTGCCCCCAGAGGCGCCCTAGTTGCCCACCTCTGGGCCTTTGCTCCTGCTGTTCCCTCCACCTGGAATGACCTCCCATCCTTCCTACCCCTACTAAGATCTCCCTATGCAATCACAACCAATTTTTCCAGGTTCACCCTCCTCCTTTCAAGTGCTGCCTCTTCCACAAAGACTCCATCACTACCCAGTGGAAATGAACGCTCACCCAGGAATTAACACAAACCTCCATTCTTCTACATGTGTAATGTTCAGAGCTGTACTGCACTTACCTGCACATTTCTTATCTCTCTCCTGATAGATTATAAAAGCTTTCTGAGGCCAGAAATCAACTCCTATTCATGTTTCTATTTCTCCCATTGCCTAGTCCAACATTTTACACAATGAGATAGATACTTGTTGAATGAATAAACAAAAGATTGCTGAAACTGTAGTAAAAAGGCTGCTTTGAATGTGGGACTTGGCAATCCCAGAATGTAGCATGCCACCTTGGCCACAGCAGGTGCTGAGGGAGCTTTGTTCAACGAGTGGAGTGGGACGGAGGACAGGTCAAGTTTGATGGTGGAGTCTGGGAAAACAGGGGAGCTAGGAGAAAGAAGTCGTGTCTCGCTTCCCTTCCTGCCTTTCTGCCCGTTCCCTTTCAGTCTCCTTTGCTTAGTCCCACCCAGCAAGTCAAGTGAGCAGGCCCCAAAGCTCTGTCCTGGGCCCTCCATCTCTCTAGCTCCCATGGCTTCAATGATCACCTCCATAGGGATGACTCCCAGACTGACGTACCCAGCCTTTGGCTCTCTCTGCTGAGCCCCAGTCCTGCCCAGGCATCCCAAACTCAACTGGACCAAAGCAACCAAAACCCATCTCGAAGCCAGCCTGCCTCCAAATTTCCCAATTTCTGTTAAAGGTGAAACAATCCTTCTCCCTCAGGTCCACACTTCAAAATTCTCTATTCCCATTTCCCAGCAGTCGCCCTGTCTCCCTAACCTGACCTCCACAGTCTCACTTTGATCTTCTTTCTTCTCCACTAACAGCCACTACCATAGGTCAGGCAGTCATCTTTCCAAGAGATGTGTGTGTGTGTGTGTGTGTGTGTGTGTGTATGTACATGCAAATAATTCATTATGTATTATAATTAGCCTTCCTAACATAAATAATATTACCTCTGCATTGGTTTTTCTGCTTCTAGTCTGGCCACTCTCCAATCTATTCTCCGCACAACTGTCAAATTGCTATTCCTAAAACAGAGATCAGATCACATCACCTCCCTCTCCCCACCATAAATTCTTCAGTAGCTCCCTACTGCCTCTGGCACGTAGTACTGGAAAGGACCTTAGAGATAGTGATGTCTCATGCCCTAATTCTAGAGACAGTTGTTTTAACAATTCAGCTAGCAGCTGCTGTGGCGGGGGTGAGGGGGGGGTTGTAAAACCAACAACAACCAGCACACAGAATGCTGCAAGCCCAGGTTCTTTTGATCTGCTTTACTAAGGAAAGCAATGTTAAGGGGTTAACAATCTTATTTCAAACCAACATACAAATATCATTCACTTAGTTCAGGGGAAGAAGCCAGCACCCTGAACTTCAGAGCAAATACAAATTACAAGCATCAACAGACAGACCTTGTCTGATTCAAATCTCAATGCATAGTTACCAGGGTTTGACAAAGTCCGAACATCCAGGTTTACAAGCTGGAGGGCTCTTAACTACAGCTGTCCAGAGTCTCCATATCAGCACATCGACAAGAGTGAGAGCCCTAAGCAAATAGCCGTGTTCTCCCTTTTAATGCACTCTTTAGCCATCATCAATGCGACCAGAACTTAAGCTCTTACTACTGGCTCTGGTCTTAGCAACTGCCCTTAGGACCCTGGGGGTCTAGTAGCTAGGGGTTTTGGGCCTACTTGGGAGCGAAGATATAATCAGACCTCCCTTCATTGGCCCCACCTTAGTTGCCAATGCACTAGTAGAACTGAGGCCACAGGAAGTTACCTGCCTTGCCCAAATTCACACAAATATTCAAAGCCAGGTCCTTTGGCCCCACCAGCCTGGGCTCCTTCCACTTGCCCACGCTGCCCCACCCTTACAATAACATACAAACTTCCCAGACTGGCATTTAAGGTCCTGAGTCCTCTCCCTTTGGTCTACTCCCACCAAACTGAGCTGCTACTGTTTTCTGCACATGACCTTCCATCCCCAGCCCCCACCCCCTCCCTTCCTCTAGCTTTCTTCCAAGCACAGGTGGAGACACCACCACCTCCCACTCCAAGCCTTTCTCAATTCCCTCAATTGTCAGTGCTCTTTCCTTTCAGAAGCCACACTTACTTATTTATGTCCCCACTGTATCCCCCAGAGACAATGGTTTCCTTTCGCTTCGTCTATGCCCAGCCCTGAGCATGAGGCCTTGTGTGTATTGAGTGTTGTTGGACTGACACAGTGCAGTGAGCATTAGAGAAAAGGGCCCATATCCCAATCTCCACCAGTGTTAGCAGGTCAGCAACATGTTAACTATTTCGTAGGATGCTATCGGTGGGAGCAGCCACCCCTGTAGCTTGTTTTTGTATCCAGTCTTCCCTACTCTTCACTATCCCCTCCAAACCCACCTCTGCCCAGAAGACCTCCTCAACCTTGGGGCTCCTTCCTCTAACTCCCAGACTGTCCCAGGTGGGCCCCATGCCTCCTCTGTCTGGTGTGACTGGGTGGGCCCACCCTCTGACCACCTCATTGTGTATCCCAGATGTCACAGACAAGATCAGGGATGGCAAAGCAAGCCCACTCCACAAAAGTGGAGGTAGGGGAGAGGGAGTGTTGCCTTCAAAGAGAGATGGGGTTTGGGTCATTTGGCAGAGAGTGATCTCAGCCAATAAATGTGGGGGCTTTTAGAAAAGCTCTACTCACTTGCTGGCTGACTCTCTGTCCTTTGCTTTCGGCTGACTTTGTCTCACCAGGGATTTTGATCCTAAAATTTTTTCTGGCCAGATGCAGCTAAGAGATCATCGTGTGTGGGGTCTGAAATGTGGCCCCAAACAATAGGATGCTGACTATCATGTATATGCACTCACGCACACATCCCTGACGCTAGATTTTGGCAAAAACAGCCATCATAAAGGAGCCAGGAGACTTGTAGGGAAAATAGAAACCCCTTCTGAGCTCAAGACAACTGAGCGAACAGCAGCCAATTTCCCAGAGCAGAGAACATGGCAGGTTGTCCTCACTTGGTAGCAAAACTTGGAATAACATCGACAGTAACAATAACTTGAATCTAGAGCATTGCAAGTTTGCAAAGCTTTCTACACAGGTCATCTCATTTGGTCCTCACTATAACCCTGGAAGGATCTTATGGTTCCTGTTGTATAGATGAGAACACTAAGGCTACATGACCAGCTCAGGATGACACAGCTAGTAAGTATCAGAGGCAAGATTCAAACTCAGGTCATCCTGACTCCAAGCGCAGCATTGCAGCCACTGTAATATCCAAAGCATTATCTGTCTATCTGCAAAAAGCAGATGTTTATCACTACAATTAATGAGACTATTATATCATCTTTTATCCCGGGGGCTCAGGGCATTCCATATTTGTTATCTCATTTAACTTGGGAGGTATTTTTATCACGGTTTTTGCTGTGATACACATAAACATAAGAATATCTTGAAACATGCAAAAATGTACAGATATACAGATCAGCCTACGCATATGTGTATATTTGTCTATTTTACACACATACAGGTCTACGACATGAGTACGAGGATATAGGCCTAGAGAGAGGGGCAGCAGAGTCATCCCAAGGTTGGCCCCTTCTTCCCGATGCTGATAAGCAGACCTACTGCAGTTTAGCTCTTCTATTCTAATCCAGCCCATCAACCAAAATCATTTTCAAGATTGGAGAATTTGAGTAGTCCATGACGAGGCTTGGTCGGAGGAACTGGGCCTACTTAGCCTGGAGAAGGAAAGACTTAGCTGGGACATGATGCTGCCTTCAAATATTTGAAGGACTGGGTGTAAAGAATATATTCCTAACCCTTAGGCCTCTCCCAAATTGGAATGAGCTTCCCTGAGAGGGAATAGATTCACCCTTTAAGCAGGAGCTGGATGAGCACTCACTAGAGATGCTGAAGGGACTTCTACTCAGGTATGATTTGGACTAGAGTCCCTTCTAGCTCTGAGGTTCTATGTTACTAGAAAAAGCCAGTGGTATCTAGGCAGACACATGGCAGGCAAGGCCCAAATGCTCTTTTCCCTGTTTTCCAGGGCAAGAAGGTTTGGGGCTGGCAATATTCTTGAGGGAGCAGAGGCCACTGAGGGGCCCCTCCCCCAGCTCTTTAGAGAAAGGTTCCAATTCTCAGTCTTCTATCTGGATCTCCTATTCCGAACAATGTCCTGCATGGGACTCAATCAGTGCTACCAACTGATGGCCTCATTGCCCGTCCAGGGCATAGCAAAAGGATCCAAAGCACAAAGGATCCAGCACCAAGAATACAGAGCTACCCTCCTCCCCTTCCCAGTGCTAACTCTGGGCGGCTCCCTCTCACGTCCCCCACTCTGTCCATCATTCCATTAAATCGTTAGTGGTAAAGCTTCATGGGCCTCTCTGCTTGATTAATTACACACTATCTTCCTTCATCTTGAACGTTTAAACTGACAGTAATTGCCCAAAATTGAATGCATGACCTCTAAGAATCAGCCTTGCTAAGTGTACCAAAAAGTGGCTGGTTTCACGCTCTAATCTGCTGTCATGGAAATCCTCAGAGGAACTGAATCTGTTCACTTACAGGAAGCTGTTACATCAAAATACCAGGTCGGCTCAGTTGACAGAGGCCCCCTGGAGCCTAAGACCTGCCTATGTCACTTACCAGGTGAGCAATCTTGGCCAAGCACATTCCCTATTGGAAGGTCTATGAAATGGTGGTGATTCTGTTTGCTCTTATTGAAAGAGCCAATGAGAGACTGTACATCACAGTCCTCAGTGATCACAAAATGGCCCATGTAACTTGGGGCTCAAGCTTTGGCCTCAAGAATGGACCCAGTTCAGTCTTGAAGGTCTCTCTCTCAAATGTTTTCCTTTTTCTTTTAGGCTTATGCCCCTTGCAGAGTTTCTTTCTTTGGGAACATCAGAATTGGGCTTGCGTACTGGTTTCCAAACACAGAGTCTGGGTGCAGACTCACATGGCCTGATTCCAAGTCCAATCACCATGGGACACGCTACATTTCTTGCCAAGACAAAACACAAACAAGCCTTTAAATAGTGTGACATAGTAGCTGAGAAAGCTAATGGGACATCAGACTGCACTAACCATCTCAGAGCCCATAGGAAGAAATGGGGAGGTGATGGCCAGAGGGGCAAGGCCATATCAACAGCGAAAGGGATATTGATGGCATAGCAATCAAGTGAATCAGAATAGTCAGTAAGCACCCAACACGGGCCAGGCATACAAGAACTGGGTGAAGGAAACGAGACTGTTTGACTAGAAAGGGAGATGAGTTATGGGGAAATTTGACTGAGGAGGCAAGATCTCTATTGGGGACCCCCAAATGACTGCTGGCATCAAAAGAGTTTTTAAATGAATACCTTTTTACACCCTGAAGCCACATCCAGGCATACCTCATAGACATTGAGGGTTGGGTTCCTGACCACCAAAATAAAGTGAATATCGCAATGAAGTGAGTCACATTCATTTTTTGGTTTCCCAACACATACGAAAGTTATGTTTACACTATACTGTAGTCTATTAAGTGTGCAATAGTATCGTGTCTAAAAAATGTACACACCTTAATTAAAAAATGCATTACTGCTAAAAAAAATGCTCACCATCATCCGGGCCTTCAGTCAGTGGGAATCTTTTTGCTGGGGAAGGGTCCTGCCTGGAGGTTGGTGGCTGCTGACTGATCAGGTGGCAGTTGCTGAAGGTTGAGGTGGCTGGGGCAATTTCCTTTAAGAAAAAGATGACAATGAAGTTTGCTGTATCGATTGACTCTTCCTTTCACCTGAACACTTAGAGGCTGTTGTAGGGTTATTAATTGGCCTAATTTCAATATTGTTGTGTCTCAGGGAATAGGGAGGCAGGAGGAGAGGAGGAGAGAGGGGGAGAGAGTGGTAGGTGGAGCAGTGAGAACACATACAACATTTATCGATTAAGTTGACTGTTTTATACAGGGGCACGTCAAAGATCACTGACCGTGGATCGCCAGAACAGACATAATGAAAATGAAAAACTGTGAAATGTTGCAAGAATTATCCAAATGTGGCACAGGCAGGATTGCCACAAACCTGCAATTTAAAAAACACAATATCTAAAAAGTGCCAGTGCCAGTTAGGGGAAGTACAAGGGGGGCTGAACCCCCTCACTGAGCTGTTCAGTGGTGATGGAAGAATCATGATCCAGGCCATGGAGCTTGAGGCCAGTCATCCAGTCTTGTTAGTATCACCTTAAGCATCCAAAGCCCTTCTGCACTGACCATTTATCAGATTTTTAAAACAAATGAAAATCTCTGTATACGCTTTCTGGTATCTGTGTGTGTGTGTGTGTGTGTGTGTGGGGAGGAGTTGTGCACACACACACAAACACAAATGCTCGTGTGAACCTATAGTTTCTAGGGTGAAATTAATGAGTGGGAGTAACAGGGTTGAGAGGACAGTATGTTATCTGACGCATCTTGGCCCCATAGGCCATTCAGAGGCGGGCACTCCGGTGGGGGCGGGGGTGGCGCAACACTGTACAATGTAACTACATCAGCAACTATGGTAACATAATGCTTGGATTTTATCTCAGTCCAGAAATTGCAAGGCCTGGGAAAAATTAACCTTCTCTAGCCCTACATTTTAGGATCATCCAGCCGAACTCGAGATGCACAAAGATTTCCCAATAATAGACTTGGGACTGCCAGAGAATGAGACATTTTTTAAAGCCCATGTGTATTCATTCTGTAACTGTCACCCTCACCAAAGTAAACTATGCAGTAGAGAATCCTGTGAGTCAGGAAATGGAAATACAAGTGGCTAAGAAGGACCAGCATGATCTGGCCATTGACCATGGGTCTCCAAACAGTACCATGTTAGTACTCTATCCTTATCATCAATTTCAGAAAAGGCATTTGGAGGGCAAGGCACATCACTGATGGACACCACCATGTTTGCTCAAAGATTTGGGTCCTTCAGTCAATTGGGACTATTCTAACAGTCCTTTAAATTGACATTGTAAGTGATGTTCTGGGCACTTGAGCTGCAATTGGCTAACCCAGTGGATGCTGGGTGATTTTGGGAGAGCTTGCTGAAGACTTTGCAAAGCTTTAAATGAGCAAACCTTTCCTCCCTTATACTTCCCCTGACTGGCACTGGAAATTAGGAAATTAAATACAAACAAAAACAGAGAAGGATTAAACTAGAAATTCAGAACTCTGTCAAATTTCTGCAGTTTTCAGATAATCTTCTCCATCAACCCCTCATAGATTGAAACTATTTTTCATCATCCCTGGCAAATATTGGGAAGTTTGAATTTCCGTTGTACTCCTCGTAATGTCTGCTCAATAGAAAGTCAACTGTTTTCAGTAAAAGCATCAGTTAGATAAAACAGCTATGTTTCTGGCACAATCTCCCCCAACTACTAGAAATAAGTTTAGAGAATGGTTCCCATTTTTAAGCAAATGATTGCCACACATCACCCACTGAACAAATCAAAGGAGTTAGAATGAGGAGTTAGAACTAAAAGGAATTTTATGTCGCTGTTTTTCAATGATACCTTTGAGACAGTGAGCTCATCGGGGCATGAGATTGTGAACACAATAGCATCCCTGGGAAGACACAGTGTCAAAATGAACCATTTGGAATCCAGGAAACCATGCAGTAAAAATGATGGAAGCTAAGAGTTGGGATGACCCTCCAGGATCCTTCCTTAGTAGATCTTTGTTGGGGTGGGAAGAGATACCCTTGATGCCTCACTGTGTATAAAATATTTAGGTATTTATCAGGCCCATGGAGCTCTTGGTCTTTACCTTAAAATCTAGGCAAACCCCCTTAATGGAGTGAGTCTGGAGCAAAATAGATTAGGAGGTTCCATGGACCTCCTAGATTAGGATGTGTGGTGTGGTCTCAGACCAGAGTGTTTGGAAATTGGCCTCAGCATGGTGAAGACAGAAGCAATGAGGAAACACTAGCTCTCAGTCCATGGATAAAGAAGGACTGAGTTTCACAGGCCATTCCGGCTAACTCCTGCCTGAGAATAAGAATCATCTCTTCAACCTGCCCAAGCAGTAGTCATCCAGCTTGTCACCTCCCAAACCAACTCCTTCCCAATTCTACTTAGTGTGTATTGTTTCTTTGGCCCCTTTGCAAATCCTACCCAGTGCTCCTGGGTCTGTTCTCTGGGCCTGTTGCAACAATTCAGTTAGCAGCTGCTGTGGGAGTGAAAGACCAACACAAGCCCAACAACAAGAACACTGCCAGTACAGGTTCTTTTGATCTGCTTTACTAAGGAAAGCAACGTTAAGGGGTTAATCTTATTTCAATCCAACATACAAATATCATTCACTTAGTTCCAGGGAAAAAGCCAGCACCCTAAACCTCAGAGCAAATACAAACAAATTACAAAGATATATTATAAACAGACCAAATACAATTCATAGTTACCAAGAAGGCATAAACATCTGGGTTCACAAGCTGGAGGGCTCTTAACTACAGCTGCCCAGAGTCTCCACATCAACACTCCTCCAAGAGTTAGAGCCTCAAGCAAATATCTCTGTTCTATCTTTTTATACAGTCTTTGGACATCATCAAATGTCATCTGAGTGACCAGAACTTAGGTGCCTATTATTGGCTCTGGTCTGAGCAACTCCTTTTAGAACTCTGAGGGCTTCACACCCACATAGACTTAGTACCTAGTAATTAGGGGTTTAGGCCTGGGTTTTTGCACCTAGTAGTAAAAGGGTGTGGGCCTGGGGTTTAGCACCTCATAGGACTCAATCAAAGAGAATTAATTTATCATTCTAAAACAGTAAGAAAGTCCCACCTTAGTTACCAATGCAGGGCCCAGTGGGACAAGTCTGAATTCCATATTCTAGCCCTTTGAGTTCCTGGATATTATTTCTCTTCTCCAAGATGACTCTCTCACTTTCTTTAATCCATCCTCATATGGCAAACTCAAGGCCTTTCACCATCCTAGTTATGCTTCTCTGGACACTCTTTAGATGATCAACATTCTTTAAACTGTGTCACTTTAAACTGAAAACAATACTCTAGACACAATCTGACTAGGGCACTGTACTAGGCACCGGGGATGCAGAGACAACAATGAGGTGGTCCTTGCATTCATTGGGATAACATTCTAGTGGGGGAAACAGTTTTATTGTAAAGCCATGAAAAACAGGGATCCTATCCTCTTCATATGACCCATATGTCACACACACACATACACACACACACACACAGATAGATGTGCTTATTAATTTCATTTGATGCATTAGTTATTTAACCAATCAGAAATGCTTCCTCCATGCCAAAATATGTATTCATAGGTATCTGAAATTCCTGCCCTTCATCTCTGTTCAAAAACACATTTAATCTTGGAGAGATAACAATAAACCATTAGCCACCATTGATACCTCAGACCCATACAGACATAGGACACGAGATACACGTTTTGGACCAAAACAGGGAGAGGAAAGTCCAAAGTACGAGTTGAGAACAAGGCAAAGGATGGCTCCATGGAGGGAGACTGGGAGTAGTGAGGATCATGGGAGAAGGAAGGAGGAGGGTGGAACGGTAAGGCATACTGCGTAACCCCAAGACTACACACCCAGTAAGTAGGAGGTTTCAGTAAGAGAGAAAGCTGGTTAACAAATGCTTGGGGTCCTCAACGTAACAGGGAAGTTTCGAAACATCCTTGGAGTGGCCCATTGGGTTTATTCGTACTGAAAGACACTTCCAGCAATATGGCAGGTAAAAGGTTCTGGCCCAACTTTGCCCTCTTTACTCCCTCTTCAAACACTGTAGGAAATGCAAAAAAAGATACATCCAAAACAGTCAAGAGAGAAGAAAGGCAGGATATTCCAGCAATTTTCTTAATAGCAAAAGCTCTGCATTTGGTGTCATGGACTGCCTTCCCCCCCCCCACCCCCCAACCTCTAAGCCAGGGGCTCCTCATGGCTACCTCCAACAGCTGCTACTGCGTCAAAGAAGACTTAATACCTTCACAATACCAGTCTCAACATATACCCTTGCAATAGTAAATGGACAGAAATGGATCTGAAAAGTATTCAAACAAAAACTTGTTCAGTATTAAAAGAACACCAGGCAGACGATCCCAAGCAATCTGTAGAAAAATGAATGCTTCCTTTCCTAAAAGGCTGATGTAGGCCTCTTGAACTCACACGATGTAACCGATACTGAGCTGCCACTAGACAGAGCCTCTAAAACAGCTAAAATCCAAGAAAGGAACCAAAAGACCCACTGTGGGTGATGTCCACATGAACTCAACCAGCAGATAGTAGGTTGACAAAGTAGTATTGAACAAATGAGTGCAAGTCCAGTCGAGTTGTTTACAGAAACAGGGTTCATGATAGCAAAGTAGACATAAGTTATTACTACTAGAAATACAGAAAGCTCATTACTAAGGAGTTCAGATTTGTTGATTGATACAGATTTTGCAAGGAAATGGCAGAAATTGTGGAAGATAACACAGTAGGTTGAAAAATTTGGCACCTACTGAATACTTAGAAAGACATGATCAAATGGCCAGAATTCTGTACTCAAACATAAACTAACTGTGGGACTCAACACAGTTCCCCCCATTTCCCACCAACTACGCTGCTTTGGGATGTCTTTGGGACTTTTCACCCTGTCCCTGTATCACGTACAGGCCTCCTTCATCCCACTTTGCACTTTCCTATTGTGTGTTGTCTTCCTGATTAGACTCCTTGAGGGCAGGGGCAGTCTTTGTTTTTATTTGTATTTTTATCCCCAATGCTTAGCACATAGTAGGTGCTTAATAAATGTTTCTTGACCAGCTGACTAATAGTGGAAAGATCCCCATACTACGAATCCAAACCTCAAACTACCCTTGAGAATTCTACAAACAAGATAAATTGTAAACAGCACCGTACCAATAAAAGGATAGTGCACTATCACCTAGCCATAACAGTGACCCACAAAAATTTAAGAACAATATTTTTAATAGATGATGCCACACTGAATGCTCACTCACAACTTCCAAACTACATGGAATGACTAGTTCTCAAAATAGAGAAATTTCATAGAAGGAAGAAATTTCATGAGAAAGGAAGGAAATCCTACTGGGATGGTCATTTCTACAAGTTTATAAATGAGGAAACTGAGGCTTGCAGAAGTTCAGCGACCTGGTTAAGTGCCAAAGGCTGAATTCAAACTTAGGTCTTCGTGGCCCCAGGTTGCCTCCTAAAGGGAGCAGAATTGAGGGAAGAGTCTCAACCATGACCACAATAATAGAAGACACTAAAAATAGATGAAATAAGATTAGCTGGGTTCTGAAGAATGGAGGATGAAACACACAGTCCATCTCGGAAGCAAAGTGAGGAGCACAGGTGGGTCATGGCACATATACTGTCAGGAATGGTTGCTTGATTAATCAGTTTTGCTCAACTTTTTCATTATTATGAGACAGGGTTCAATGAGAGAGTGTATTGGAAAACAATTGTGATATAAAAAGTCGTTTTTTTAAAGAGAGACAGAAATATAGTCAAGTCCAAAAGGGGTGTGTGTATGTACATATGTATATGTGTTTATACATACATATACACACACACACACACACATATACATCTAGAACAATATTCTTAGCTAAAACGCTAGGTATAGCTATAGAGACACTATTCAGACGGACTCAGTCAATATGTAATCATTCTCCAAGTGATTTTCTATGCCTAATTTTCCTTCATTTATTAAGACAATCAATACTGGTGCATAGCACATATTGATGGCTTCAACTAGAGGGGCCACTGAAGAAATCTAAGGATGAGCTTTGAATAAGTCTCATTCCTTTTCTCTTCCTGAAACTGACTAATGCTAGAATCCAAAGGTCACTTGTCTTGAGCAATTACTCTGGAGTGTTCTGCCTACCTGCGACCTTTTAAGCATTCCAGCCTGAAGAGGGGTCATTCTATTTTCTTGGAAATAAATGTGAACTGTCAATCGCATACCACTAATAAATGTTTCTAATTGATGTTTGGGAAGGCATTTCTTTTTTTCTGGGAGAAGATACACTACCTTTGAACTGGCTCTTCAACTTTGTTAAATAGCACCGATTATTTGTGCATTCATAAGGCACTGGATAGGAATTAAAGGACGATACATCATTTTTTACTTTGTCAAACTAGATGAAAATACCACTAATACTGAAGAGATTTCGCATTTGCTGTGATTTAAAGATGGTGCCTTGTTGATAATGAAAAAAATCAAACTAAGCTTTTCATTATATTTCTATCTCAATTGTCAGATACAGACTAGAATCCGTTGGCTCTAGGGTTATCGATCCACCAATCCATCAACAAATATTTCTTAATTGACAATTTTTGTCCTTATATGCCCATAACCTAGCCCCAAGGGCAAGATGCGAACCCAGGGCCTTTGTGATGCTGCCCAGAGTAGGTGTGTGAAGGAGTGACATCAGGCATAAGCACAGTGGTGCCGGACATTCTTGGAAAGTTGCTGTTTGTCCTTCATTCTCTTGGAAAGTCGAGCAAGGGGCACAAGATAAAAACAGGCAGGAGGTGGAAGGATGGGCAGCAAGCTGTTAGTAGGAGCGTAGACAACTTACCCCTACCTCCTGAAGGACCACCAGGCATATGACCAGCCTAGAATATAACACTACAATCACTCACTCATGGATTCCCAGACTGACATTTCTAGTCCTGATTCTGCTCAACTCCAACCACCTATGGGAAATCTCCGCCTCGTCTTGTCCTACCTTGGCATCTCCCCAGGGCCTATCATAATCCTCTGGACAATAAATATTTATGGAATGGTGACTGAAGGAACGAATGCATATAGAGCCAGCAACTCAAATTCAGAATCTCATTGACTCCTGGGCTTCCCCCTCAATACCTCCAACCCCCCCAAATCCGAACCCCACCTCCTCCTGCCTTTACTTGCTCTTTCCTATTTTTTTCTGAACCTACCACTTACCCTAGTCTCTCTTGTTTGAGAGGGTCATGTATCAAATGCTCGCTGTATCCAAGGCATTGTGCTGAGGATGCAAAGAAGAGCCAATACACAGTCAGGGACTCACATTCTAATGGACGTTAGCAACCTTGGTGTAAGCTCCTTTCGTCCAATCACTTTCCAGGTCCTCACTTAGCACCTACTTGTGCTTTTCCAATGGCCTTCTCCCAGAGTTTCTTATCACTGCTCTTCCCCACTCCAGTCCCAACCACCACAGCCTTTAGAATATAGATAAAGAGTCTAGGAACTCCAACAACCAATCCAGTAAGGATTAATCAAGAATATTCTATGTGCTAGGCACTGTACTGAGTTCTGGGGATATAAAGACAAAATATACAAAAAAGAATCTCTTTTCTCGTGGAGTTTACATTCTACTCAGGGGACACAACATATAATGAGAAAGGTATACCCATCTATAAACATCTTTAAGATTCCTCATTTCTCTACTCCAGGCATTTGCACTGGCTGTGCCCCATGCCTGAAATGCTCTCTCTTCTCATCTTTACCTCCGGATATCCCCAGCTTCCTTCAAGTCCTACCTACAACCCTACCTCCTCCAGGAAGCCTTTCCCAATCCTTCTCAATCCTACTGCCTTACCTCTGTTAATAGAAATAGGAAATATTTCCTATTTACGCTATATATAGCTTGTTTGTATATATTTGTTTGCTTGTTGTCTTCCCCATTGGATTATGAGCTCCTTGAGGGCAAGGACTGCCTTGTGCCTCTTTTTGTATGCCCAGCATTTAGCACAGTGCCTGGCACATAGTAGGACCTTAAAAATGCTTATTGACTATCTATATAGGTATGATAGAATTACAGAATTTGAGAGCAAGAAGGGGCATCAGGGTCCATCTAGTCCAACCCATGCATGTATGCCCATTTGAAGAGAAACCAGTCCAAGGCCCAGAGTGCCTGCCTCCCTGTTGCTTTCAGGGGAATATTTTGTTTTGTGTTTTAGGGAGTTAATGAGGGGAATCACAATGAAGAGACCTCATTGCTCAGAGGCTCCGACTCTAAACTCAAGACACTATTCCCAACCCTTACAGGAATCCCCAGCACACATCCCAATGTTTTCAAGAGGAAAATATCTGCAGCAGGGATATGGGTTCAAGTTTCTGACTGGTTAGCCCATCTAAAAGCAGCAAGATGTGACAGTGACATGTATGGCAACATAAAGGGCATTGGAGCTGCTGTACCATGGCAGGTTCTAACCTTGCTATAACTTATGATCTTACATGGGTGACTGAGGTTCAGAGTTCAATGATTTGTTCATGGTCACATGGCTAGCTGTTTTCTCAGTGGGATTTGAACCCAAGCCTTCATGGCTTTCCTCCTCCAGTGCACTATACTACTCAGCCTTTTTTTACAATTCTCGTTACTGCTTCTGAGAGTCCACAAGCCTATTGAAGAGGAGAGCACGTTCCCCCCTCTTTCCCCCTGCTCCTGACAAAGAATTCACCACCAACAGACTCCAGAGTCAGTGATGAGAATCCCACCATAGCCTGCAGGTTCATCTTCTAGGCCAAAATCCCAATTATAGAATGTCAGATTTGGGGCCGAACTTGGTTTGGGTCCAAAACGCCATGTTTAGTCATCCCTTTCCAGTCACACTGTTCGACCATATTTTCCTATTACACTGGAGCAGGAGGAGGGGATCTTGCCTCTTAAAGACAAGCTGAAAAAGCTCATGTCTCTTCCCTCAAGGCCTCTCTCAATCCCTGTGGGGGAACAAAGACATAGAGCATTCTCCTGTACCCAGCAGCCCCATCTCCACTCCCCTCCAGGGCCTCCACTTAGAGCATTTGGCACATCCCTCCCACCTCCACATTCCCTCAAACTCCCAGGTTTGAACTAAAGGAGAAGAGGGAGAAGAGGGAAAGCCACAACTGGTACCATAGTCTGGGTTCCAAGATGTCATTAAACACTTTGGATCTGGCCATATCTTCCTCCTCTCTTCCTTTCCTCTTCTTCCTCTTTCTCTTCTTTTCCCCCTTGCCTCCCTCTCCTCCTCCTCCTCTTTTACTCTTCCTCTTCTCTTCATCCTCCATTTCTCCCTCTTCCTCCTCACCTCTTCTCCTCCTCCCCTCCTCCTTCTCTCTTCCTCCTCCTCCTTTCCTCTTTTTTTCCTCTTCCTTATCTTCTCTTCTACCTCCTCTTCTTCTCTTTGCCCCCTCTTTTCCTCCTCTTCTTCACCTTTTCTACCTCCTCTTCTCCCCTTCCTCCTCCTCTGCCTCCACTTTCTCTTCTCCTCCTCCTTTCCTCTTCCTCCTCCTCCTCTTCACCACCTCCTCTACCTCCTTTTTCTTCCTCCTTCTTCTCTCTCTTTCTCCTTCTCTTCCTTCCCCCCTCCTTCTCCTCCTCCTCTTTCCCCCCTCTTTTCTTCCTTCTCCCCTCCCATTCCTCCTCCTCCTCCTTCTTTCTGTGGCCCAGACACCCTGCTGTTGCACTTCAGACCACATTTGGCAGCCTTGAGCACCTGCCCCGTCCTAAGCACAGCCCTGTTTTTGTAAGACAAATCCCTTCTTGAAGTTTCTTTGCCATCACTTCATTAAGGGAATGCCTCAGATACAGATACCATTTGTGTAACTCACAAATACAAAATGGACATCCCGCAGTGCAGAAGTCAGTGTTAGGGGTAAGGGACCGCAGCTGCAGTTCTCAAGGCACGGTTGATGTTGGCTCTCTAGTAAAAGCCACTTTTCTGGATGGAGAGTAAATTGCCACCACAGGAGACGATAATATTTGTGAGCTTTCCTAACAAGCTTGAATTCCAACAGAAGGCAGTTGATTGTTATGCGGCAGAATGTGAAATCTTAATGCTTTTGCTATTTCAACTCATCTTATTTCACAACATGATTTACTGCAGCTTGAAGAAGCCAGCAGAGGGGGGGAAAGGGAAGGTGGGAGGAAAAAAGGAAAATCTGGAATGAAAACACCAAAGAGCTAAGCTTTGGGTGGCTGAGATGTCTTTGCAGCTGCTTACGGTCATTCCATACTTTGCTCTCATTAAACCTCCACTTTGCCTAAGCACCATCTCTCCAGCCCCAAATCTCTGATGATTTGGTTCTGGATGTCTCTTGAAAGACAGACATATTGTACTGCATATAAATCTGGAAAGAAGAGGAGGAGGAAACAATCATACTGTGAGCTGGGCCATCTTCCAAAGACATTCAGAAAATGTTTGCAGTCTTGGATCCACCTTCTCCTATTAGAAATTTCCAAGCAGATGGCTGAGGAATTGGTAGTTGACCAGATAGTTGGGCAATCAGCAATAGAAACTAATTACCAGCCAGTTCTCCCAATAGTCCCAACACTCTTGGAGACAACATAAGGTTTGACTAGCTCCCTGCCTTCTCTTCAGAGTCATCTATGAGGGTGAGAAGTGCAAAGTGACGATTAGCCACATGCTTCTTCTAGGAAACAATGACTCACTGTCTGAGGAGGCCCTTGGTCAAACTTGCTTTCGGAAGGTACCTTTTCTCCCCTCCCTCCCCAACCAGAGATCTTTGGATCTGCTTTCCATCACCCCACCCCTGGAGATGAGTGTTTCTCCCACGACTCCGAAGGCCAGAAGGCTCGGGAGTCTCATTTTGCATTCTCCAAAAGTACTTGAGGGTCTTGCGGCCTGCTGTTCCCTTTAACCAAGCTTGGAAATAGCCCACAGTCAAATTCTAAAACCAAGTACTCAAATTATATTGTCCCATACTTTCCCAAAGAGGACTCAGAGCCACTGGTTAGGCAGGTGGCCTCCCGACCAACTTTCATAATGCACTTGGCAGATGAGTCCTGGCTAATTCTGGGGACAAAGGGAGGGGCTCCATGTTCCCAATAAAGTAAAAATTATATATGACCTTTGGGCTGCTCTCACAGAATGGGGGGCTTAGATGATTTTCTGGGACCTAGGATGTAGTTTCTGATGCGAATCCCCATTCAGATATCTCATGTATCACAGACGGGTAATCAGAGACAATCCCTTCCGTGGGAGGGGAAGAAATGCCCTGCGTCTTTCACGTCTCTTCCAGCAGTCTCACTGTGAGCAGGAGCAGAAGTGGCAGCTGGGGTCTCTTGGAAGATTAACTAGAAATTGCCCTCCCTACCCCTGTGTCTATAGCCTGGACAAAGAGAACTTATTTATGCCTCATTTGGTCTTATCTGGTAGTTGAGTTGGAGGCACTTTGCCAGTGTCAAACAATTTCAGTTCCTAACTAGGCATGCAAACTGGGTCAAGAATCCATGTAGAAAGCAAGTCGGCAGGCCCCCAGAGAAGCTCCCATGGTCCCACTGACCTGAGTACCCCTCCAACACGTGCACTTTCTTTGTTTCCTACTGTGTGGCTGGGGGGGGGGGGGGCACGGCGCGGCGTGCTCAGGAAATCTTAGAGATTCTACTCCCACAAATTAAAATGCGATTGCTCAGGAAGCACTCCGATATAATCGGATCGCCAAAGGTAATTAGAAATAGGTTAATCATTTCTCTTTGTATGGTACGAGTTCATTATGTGCTTTGTCAAGGGGTTAGAACGTCATGTAACGCAACCCACAGTGAAATATATTAGATGCCTGATGGGAGAGGCTACCACAATGAAGCTCTCCTTCACGTACATGTTCCCCATATTATGTAAGATTGATTTTTGTGCACATCTGACAAATTACAATACTAGCAAATATTTTCATCTTAATTCTGGGGGCATCATTAACATAATCAATAGATTATTGCATTGTACTTAAGCCCGGTGTAATTGGGCAGCAGAGCTTCCGACTCGGCCTTTATTTGTCTCAGCTACAGTGGACGCTGCAGAAATGGAGCCTGGGATATCATGGGCCCTAACTCAGTGGGAATGCCATCACTTCTAAGAGGCTTCTCAGGCCCCTGCCACAGACCTGACCAGAGGAGCACTTTGCCTTGACTGCAGCAGCTTTCCTGGGATGATGGAGATGGTCCCTGTCTGTTTTTATCTCCTTCCTCCTAGGCCGGAACAAAAGCAGCTGGCTGGGCTCATGACAGAGGGTACAACTTTTGGAAGGAGTGAGCGGGGTCAGGAAGACAATGGCATCCAGAGCCCTTGGTGGTGGTGGCCACAGTGGCCGTGACTGTCACAGTCCGCTGCCCTACAGTATTGGCGAGGCTGGCTCACCTGTGGCTTCCACAGTGAGTCACAGCATTGCTGCAAAACAGAGGTCTGGACTGAAGCAGAGATTGCTGGAATTGTCAGAAATGTTAGGATGTGGATACAGCTGCTTGTTTTTCTTCAAAGCTGATGTTACAGCCCATTTTAAGAGAAAAGCCAGTGGGACGAAAGCACATTGATAGGTTTCTGGGGCCAGGATTTGGGGAGGGGGGAATGTTGTTTAAATCAGCACGGGGCCAACTAGTCACCGCTGATGATCTGTCTGGTCAATACCAGATGGGAGTTAGAAAACGTTTGCCTTTGGTTTGTTATGTGAAGGAGGGGAGAAGACTCATGCTCATTTCTTAGCTTCTTGCTTAAAGGACATAACAAAGCCTTTCTTAAGAGGGAAAGAGAAGGTAAGCAAAATGCTAGGCCTCACAGTGACCCAGTCTTTTCCTTATGGGAAAATCTAAACTGAGAAGGTGAGGAGGCAGCATCCAAGCCAACACTGGGCATGGCTCCTTCTGAGGACTGCCACCCTAGGAAGGGTTATTGAGCTCTGTAAAACCAGATACCAAACGTCCAAAACGAGACAGGTTCCTCCTGCATCAGTAATGAAAAAACAGCTGCTATCTCATGGTGCTCACTGGAATGGGAGAGGATATTAGGGGCTAAAAAGGAATGGTGTGTGATGTGTGTGTGGGAGGTGGGGGTAGGAAGGGCAACCATGCCCAGCTGGAAAACCCGGGACTTACTCTCATGTTCCCATTCTAGGCACGGGAAACTTGCTCTTTTCAAAATGGCAGGCCTTTGCCACATTCCCATTCTCTACCACCCTGGGCAATAGAATATCGTGTGAAGTGCTAGGTTCAAGAGGAGGTTCTCCATAGTAAGAATACTTCACTGAGGAAACAGCAGCTCGAGTTGCATGTCTCCCTTTGTAGCCCAGAGGCTGGGTCTGCCGCCCTGCCTAGTTCAGTTTTCTGCACAGTGGGCTCTGACCTATTTGGGGCTGCCAAGCAGCATACATGCTGTTCCCCCAAATTAACATCCTCTCTCCTGACTCCAAGCCTTGCCCCCTGGTCACTATGTTTCTCTGCCTTAATTAATCACTTCTTCCCTACCGAATTGAATTGGCTGCCTTGTTTTGATTGAACAGACCGGTCATTGAGCATTCTCCCACCACCACCTGAATGCAAGGTAGCATAGTTTCATTCGCTCCTGGTGGGATTGGGAAGTAAGTTCAATGTGCAGACGGTACAGTTCCCAGGGTCTCTTGCAGGAAGTTTCAGGAAAGTTGCCAGCAAACCAACGAGCTGTCTAAGCAGATCCAAACCCACATATAATAATGACTTAGTCCAAGCTCATCTGAAACCTCCTTCCCAGCCTCCTCCGTCTGTCATACTTTCTTCCCTTTCAGCAGTGTCCAGGTGTCTAGACCTCTCTATTTTATCCCCTTTATCATCTGTCTGGAATGCCTTCTACCTAGTCCTTGCCGCCAAGACCTACTGAATTCTTTGGGGGGAGGTGGGGAGGGAGGTACCAGACCTGTATTTTCACTACTAGAGACAACTCCTATTTTGCAAATGTCTTCTCCCAATGAAGACGGACACCTCCTCTGTCACCGAAAGTCTTACACAGCTGCCTGGGCACTGAGAGATTAAACTGCTATGACTGGAGACAACTAGATCAGAGGCAGGACTGGAAATCAGGTATTTATGCCCCATTACACCAAGCTAACTCTTTAATTTCGTAGCCATTCTTCTCAATCCAAATCCAAGATCCCTTTGATTCTCCTAGTAAGGGGCCTAATGACCTTTCCCTTTCAAACTCCGTCGGACTTTGTGTCCATTTATTTCTCTGTCTACTTATTATGAGTACTAAGCCACTAGACTGTAAGCCCCTTGAGGGCAAGAACTGCCATTTGCCTCTTTCTGTATCTCAAGCGCTTGCCACAATGTCTGGCACAACTGCGCCGTGGATTTCTGAAGGATGACCTATGATGTGCTCTAAAGAAAGGAGGACAATGGGTATACATCGTACATTAATGATCAGAAGGTAGATTCATTTATCTGATCCACCTCCTCCTCAGAAAATTGGAATATTAGGGGACTTTTGGTGTCTTCTCATGGTAAAGAGGCATAAAATTAGCCCCAAAGGATCAGAGGGAATGAGGGAAAGAACTTTAGTGAGAACACCAAGTGATCTACCAGTTTCCAGCTGCACAAGACAAAGAGGTCAGTGTGATGAGATTAGTGATGATCTCAAATTTCTGTTTGATGAGTGGGCCCAAACCAGCTGTCTCTCGCTTTCCCACCCAGCTGCACTCATATGGACTTCTCCATCATGTCCCAGCCCTTCCCAACCCTTCCCCAACCTCCATTCTTAAGCTTGGTTTTGTGTGTTGTCTTCCCCTGATAGAGTTTAGGTGCTTAATAAATGTTAATAGATTGATTAAGTGTAACTCTGTATCTTAGCTATCTGTGTGTGTGTGTGTGTGTGTGTGTGTGTGTGTGTGTATGTGTGTGTGTGCATGTGTGTTACCCCAAAGGGTCAACTCCACGAGGGACCTGTTTTATCTCAATTTTGTATCTGTTAACACTTTGGTCAGGGTTCTGCACATAGTAGGCAATTATAAATGCTCCCTGAACCAAATTGCTCAGATAGGCTGAAATCAGCGTTCTTCTAAGCATATCATGGTGAGTGGTGTTATATCTTTGAGGGAAGGAAGTTGTATATAATCTGACAGATTAAACCCTTTGGTGAAAACAATTTGTTAAAAACGAAACTACAAACTGAGCACACATTTTTATAGCATTAAAAGGCTTAAACCCAATTAGGCAGGGAGGATACATGGTGTTTGTCCTCATCTTATGGAAGGGAGATCACTTGCCCCAAACTAGTAAGGGTCAGAGGTGGGCTTCAAGCCAAACTAGCACCTCTTCCTAGGCCATGATGTTCCCCGGAACATGCTGCTCTTCTGATGTCTCCCTTCCCTCTTGGCCCTCAGTTTCCCTCTTGAAACCTGAAGAGATTATACTAGGTGATCCCTAAGATCACTGGGCCCTGACATGCTGGGACTCGAATTCGGCCCCTCTCTGGGCCTCACCAGGTCTCATCACTTGGATCAAGACAGATCAAGATTGAGTGTAGGTCTGCAAAGGCTGTGCCTTCAGAGAACAAGTTTGGAGCAGCAAGGACTTCTGGCCTGGGGAATAGACTCTCTGCACCTAGCCACCCATTACCAGGTTGTCTGGGGAATGGTACATTTTAGAGTCGGGGCAGCTCTTGAAGACCATCTACCAAGTTAGAGATCTGTGTCTGTGGGGACAATACTTCCCCTGATGAAATGAGCTTGAAGTGCAAAACGAAGCCTACGGTTTTTAGCTGCTGCATCGCACATGTGGCTTCTAATAAATTTGCACTCACCTCAGATTCCCAGATCCTTTTCACATGACCTGATATCAACCCAGACCTCCCCAGTCTGTATTGGTCCTAGTTAAATCAAAGCACTCTGTAAACCCAGAAACACTATGACTATGACAGTGACCATTAGCACCAATGTCATCTGGTAAGCTTTAGCCCTGGGTTTCAGCCTATTTGTAATGAATCCTGATTCTGTCATCCAGCCTAGCCCCACCAAGTTCTGTGTTCTCCCTAAGAGGGGTGTCAAACTCAGGGCTAAATGCTGCTGCAAAACTCCCCAGGGCAGCCAGAACCAAATTAAAACATAATTGGGGAATTTTTGACAAAATAAATAAAAATACAATCCAATACAGATAATGTTAATTTGTGGTTTTCTAGGTCAATATGCAGCCCTCAGAGATCCTTTTCTGTAACTCAACTGCTCCACAAACTCACTAAGAACACTTCCCGTATTTCCGTCTACCCAAGGCAAAAAATCTAGCCCTGTGGCCTTCCACTAGAGACTTCCCTCCAGGATGTCACTGATTACCTGGTTTGTATGGACATAGGTGGCAGGACCACCATCTGGCCCACATTTCTGTAGCTTGGCCATGAGATATCTATAGTTGATTCCACACAATTTTCAGTGGTCAAAGGATAGCATAGATACATTTTAAAATAGGATATGGAGTTCCTTTGTGCAGGTTATCAGGTTACAAGAACCAATTAACTCCAGCCTCCAGCAGGCAGACTATGGCCATGCCCTCTCCTCTCATTCCTCAAGCCTTTGCAATCATTTCACTGCCAAGGCCGACAGTCTTGTGTCAGTCTATATCCTTGTTGACTCCTCTGTAGCATCAGACACCATTGGCCACCCCCTCTTCTCCTGGATATCTTCTCCTCTCCGAATTTTCCTGTCATTCTCCTCTTGCCTGTCTGATTTCTCCTTCTCAGTTCCCTTTGGTGGTTCCTCATCCTTATCATGCCCCATAACTCTGGGTGAACCCCCAGGTCTCTGTGTGTCCTGAGCCTTCCTCTCTCTTTCCCCTTCTCCTTCTTCTCTGACCTCATTAACTCACATGTGTTTAGTTAGCAGCACTATGCGGATGACGCCTAGATTCATAAGTACACCCCAAGTTTTTCTTGAAAGCCGCAGTCCCAAATCACCTGTCTGGATACTGATATCCTGATCTGGAGATCCCGTAGGCATTTCACATTCAACAGACTCCAAACTCAGCCTCTCTCCTCTCGGTTCTTCCTGTTAAGCGCATGCGTTATCTTTCCAGGTTTACAAGCCAAAAACCTCAGTACGATCCTCAACTTCTCCCTCTCACTCACCCCACAAACCCAGTTGGCAAATCTGGCCATTCCCACCTCCTACCATCTCTTGCATTCCACCTCTTTTCTCCACAGAGCTACCAGCCTAGCCCAGGCCCTCACCATTTCTTCTCTAGACTGCTGCAATCACTCTTTAGATACATCCCCTGACTCAAGTCTCTGCTCTCTCCAGTCAGTCCAGATTCTCCATTTATTCTGCCAGAGATTTGTTCCTAAAGTACAAGCCTAGCACACAGTAGGTGCTTAATAAAGGCTTACTGACTGACCATAGTAAAATAAAATTCTTTTTGCCAGATGGTTCCTAAAAGGGTCTAGAGGCTCCCGTTTGGCATTTCAATCTCCTCACAGCCTGGCTTCAATCTAGTCTTCCAGAATTCACATATATTCTTCATCTTCCTGCCTTCTCTAATCTACTTCTGTTGTACATGCAGACCACACATCTCTCATCTCTGTGCCCTTGCAGTGGTGGCCCTCCTGCACCTGGATTGCACTCCCTCTTCCCCTCTCTCTCACAGAATCTCTGGCTGCCTTCAAGGTTCAGCTTTTCTACACTAGGCAAAGGCATAGGCCTTTCTGCATTAAGAACACACCTTGGTGGAAGATAGAGTGTTGGGCCTGGAGTCAGGAAGATTTCACTTCAGTTGTGTGAGCCTGGGTACAGAGTCTTTTAATCTCTGTCTGCCTCAGTTTCTTCCACTGTAAAATGGGATGATAATAATAGCATCTGCTTCATAGGATTGTTATGAAGATCCAATGAGATCATATTTTTACAGAGCTTAGCACAGTGCCTGGCACACAGTAGGTGCTTAATACTCATTCTCTTCCCACCTTTTCTTCTGCTAGAGTTCTACCCCTAAATTACCTTCTCTCTATTCCACATGTATATTTGTACAGGTTGTCTCACCCTCCTAGTTTGTGAGCCCTTCAGGAGCAAGGACTGTTTCACATTTGAATTTCTATTCTGGGCACCTGGCACACAGTAGGTGCTTCATAAATATCAGAAGTACACAGGCCACGAGAGCAATTCTGGCTGACTAGGTCATACCCTGGCTTAAACGGGGACATGTTCAACTAAGAGACCCCATGTAAGAATCTCCCTTATTTATAGCCTTATGGCACTCTTGACATGCAAGTTACTCTTGGTATAATAGAAGCTGCATATGTAGGAGCAGGACAGGAAAGGGGGCTGCCACAAGAAATGGTGGCGGCTCCCCTGGTGTTCTGCCCTCTGGACCTTCTCACTTGTAGTATTTAGGGAGTCATTGGAAGGGAGCATCAGTGCCTGGAGAGTACCTCTCAGAAGATCCAGAGCCCTTTTGCAAAAGGATTTGAATTTTCACAGCTTAAATAAACCAACACAATCAGGAGCACTCTCAATTGGAAATGTTCCCCTCGATCTAGATGCCATTTCCACTGCAGGCATGTGAACAGGGGGCCAAGGAACCTGGAGCTGGTGCATACCTTGAAATTTACTGGACCGAAGAAACAGCATATGCTTTTCAGGACTGGCCCGGGTCCATCGCTCATGGCTAACCACGCACATTTTTCTGGTTGATTTTATTTTTTTAATGGTATTGAAATCTTTGGTTTTTCCATCACCTTAATTTCCAAATATGCCCTTTCCCTCACCCCTAACCAGCTGCCCTGCCCTTGTAACAAAGAAAAAAAAGCAATAAGTTCAGCAACAGTAACCAATCCACTGGGTAAATGTAGTACCCACTGCCCTGCCCAAGGAAGGCAAGGATTCGGATTTACCCAGTCCTTCTCCAGGACCGAGCTTTAACGTGCACTTTGAGGGAGAGAATAGTGTTCAAATCAGTGTGCCAAGCCCCAGGTTCACACAGGGACTTGGGCTGCTGCTCTATTATTATCATAATGCTACAGATAAATAACAGACATCTTTATATTTGAGCTCTAAATTCATTGCAAAATAGACGCAAGTGGTATGACGATTTCCAGCTTGAAAATCTCTCCAGCAAAGGCTATTTATCAGCCACAAGAAATCTGGGGGAGAACACGAAACCATTTTTATCTGTGTTAATTACTGCGCTAGCTTGCTTTCATTTCCCATTCCTAGGCTGGAAAGATTTGCTTCCCCACAGTCTCATTCTATTTTCTGTGCTCACAAAGAAGAAAGTTCCCGGACCTGTGTATGGGAGGTTGGCAATGCATACAGAGAGACCCAAATTTGGATGGGAAAGAATCGGAGCCCCTTATTTTCTCTAAAGCGATGACAGAAGATTCTATCAGAGGTCTCAGACTAAAATGTGTACGTGGAGGAGCTGAATCCTCAAAATCTTCCATTTCTAGCCTGTGGAAAGGAAAACTTTCCAGGTGCCTTGAAATAGCACCAGCCTCTATGTTTCTTCTTCCTGAAAAAGAAGGGGTGGGGGGCGGGGCTTGGGTAGATGGGAGTTGGTGGGTTTTGCTCAATAGTACAGGTGAAGGGGGAATTCTGAAGAGGTAGATGAACTTTTGTTGTTTTCCAAGGTAGGAGGGGTGAAAAAAATCCTCCTCCTGCCCTTGCGGTCAGTGAGGTGGCCATGTGGGCTGGCATCAGGGTAGAAGAGCTCAAAATACAGAGAACCTGTCAAGCCAGAGTGACTGCACATTTGAGCCTTTTTTCCTGGCTGGGCTTGTATGCAAAGCCCATGTGGTGCTCTAACAAATGGGAAAACATTCCCCTGGCTTCTTCGAAGAACAAGGCTGCTGCTTCTAATGCTGTATTAGCCGACCTTTGTATGTGCATTGAGGGGGGGGAAGCCACTTGTCGGAAACCACGGCTGTCTCTAGCCCCCCGACTGCTACCATGAAGAGAAATAACCAGATTATGTTTAAGAACTATAAGAAAAAAAGTGACAGCATCTCTCTTCCTTTGTTCTCAAAGTGCCATTTCCCACTGACAAAGTTGTGGGGCATTGGAACTTGCTAAGATTCAGTCTCACCATTTGCTTCTGTGCCCCAAATTCAGGGAGCGGCGCCTGGAAGCTGAATTTGTTGGGATGTGCCAAGGAGCTGTTTTCCAAAATGTCAGCCTGTTGCCAATGATAGAACATCCAGCCTCCTTCCCTGTTGCTTACACATAGTAGGCACATCCTAAACATTGAATTCGGCTGAAGTCTCTCTAGGGAGTCCCCAAATGGCTAGCTAAACCACAGCTATGGTCAGATTTATAATAAAAGAAAATACTGATTTATGCTATTTGGGCGATGAAGCCAAATTCACTGCCGATGGGTACTACGTTCTAGAGTGGCTGGCATTTCAATTCAGTGAAGACACATGACAAGTAAAACTCATAAAATTTCTCCAAGATTGTAGATAAAGCTGAAATATTCCCTGAGCATTTATGCATGAGCAACTGAGTAGCTCATGCAAAGTTATTAACACAGGAGACTCTTAGAGCCAGATTTCTCACTCTCAAGTGGGCCCACAGGTACTGAAAAATCTGCTGCATTTTAAGGAAGAGGTGGTCTTGAGAGCAGCAGCAAGGACACTTGTCTATGAGAACAATCTTCTCCTTATCCCGAGGCTCATGGCCTCTTCCTCGGTGTACTCACCAGAGGCTGTTCACCAGAAGACAAGTACCAGAAAGGGGGCCATTTCCTCCATGACTGGAAGCCAGGTGTGGGCTCATGAGGCCTCCCCATATTGACAGCTGGATGCCATGTGCTACACTGGGCAGGTGGACCAATCCCTGTTGGACTGATGTGGCCCCCCCTTGGGGGAGCTCAGTCTTCACTTGCTACTAGTAAAATACACACAGCTGCCTTTCCTTCCAAGCCAAAGGGCATCAGATCCTTCTAGATCCCCCACCTAAGGCTGGGCCACATGCAACAGAACTTGCCAGAGGGAGTAGACAGAGCTAAACCCAGGACTCCCTCAGCCTTTCAATGCCAGCCATGTTCTCATGTGGTGCATCTGGGAGTCCCATATGGGAACTTGCCAGCTAGAGTCTGTCAAGACTTAACAGACTTAAGAATGGGGATATTTCCAAAGAAACTTCATTATGTCATTAAGGCTTACTTATCTGCCCATTTCAGAAGAGGTAACCAGCTAAATCACCAATGTATTTAGTAATTTGGGTTTTGAGAAACTCATGGTAATCATTTCAAGTTGCTGCTACTACTCTGTGTAAAATAAAGATAAACAAAGACAAGCTTCTAATCAAGGTCTGAAGTCGAATTTTCCGGTCACAGCTCAAATGTGCCAAGTTCATCAGAATGAGGTCGAGCCTAGGTCAGCCTGCTGGCCAGGAGCACAAGCCACTACAGCACAGCAGGTACTGGGCGGGGGGGATCCATGTTCCTTTGCACCAAAAACACCAATGGTGTTGATGATTATTTTCTTGGAAGCCAGGCTAATATGAGCATAGAATGACGCCAGCAGGCCAGCGTCCGCCCCAGAGAAGCAGCTGCAGGCTAGGGTTGTGCAAGGGATCGTGGGCAACAAACACCCACAGCACATCCAAGGAGAGTCTTGCCACCCTCCCCCTGGAGCCAGGGTGGGGCCAAGCTCAGCTCTGGCTCCTATTACACTACAAATCTCTTCCAGTAATATCTTCCACTTCTCTCTGGATACCATCTCATTTCCAGGACTCCTCTCAGCTGGCACATTACTCTGCATTTTCTCCCTCATATTTTAACAGCTGACTCTAACTCAATTTGGGGGTCCATTATGTCTTCTCCCCTCCTCACTTTGGTAGGCTCCTCCTGTGCATTTCACTGTCCAGGGCCCCACAACCTGATCAACAGTACCGTGTGTAGCTGATTAAGTTCCCAGTCATCTCTCTCTTAACCTCTTCAATAGTCTCCCCTCGTTTTGATCACATCATCCCACCTCCCCACCCCCTACGTTCCAGGACCTGGAGATTTGGACCTGGCCCAGCATTAGTGCAATATGCTATCATCCTGTCACCTAAAGCATTAGTGATTTCCCACCTCCTTCCGATCTCATTTCCCTCCTGACTTGCCCATTCTTGTTTCTTGCTGTCGGGATCGTTGATGGCCCTGATATCAGTGGCCTGTCTCCTTTCGTGAAAGATAGGCTTCATCCAGCTTTAACACTTGAGACCACAGGGTTCCCATTTCCTCCCTTCCTCAGAGAGCCTCCCACCAAGAGTTACTGGCCATGGAGCCGAGTATTCTCTGAGCTTCTGATTTTCTTTGCTTTTTTTTCCTCCTTCAGTTTATTTTAAAGTGATACATCCCTTAATTAAATTTTCCTTCTCCAGGCACAAAGATAGCAAGAGTAAATAAACATTAAATCCTCTGTCATTCCATTTCTCCACTCCTTTCTCTATATTCTCTCCTCTTAGTAGGGTGACTGTCATGATTTCATTTAACTCAGTGTCAGATTTCAAGCATCTATGCAGCTAACTAATCTTTGTCATGCCCCCCCCCCACCCAACATACCCAAGCCACAGAGGCCTGGGCATGAAGACTGGGAGAAGAGCCCAAGCATTCTCACTGTCAGATCCCTGCCCAGATCCTGTTCCTTGCCTTTCTACCTCTCCTTCAGTCTCTACCTGACTGTAATAGAGACCATCATGAATAAGTTACTTCGATTTGTTGTACGAGAAAATTGCCATCGGTTGTGTGACCTCCCCGCCACCCCGGATTGGCTCAGTGATCACACAAAAGGCCTGTTCCGGGAGCTGCTTGTGTCATGCCCCACATGTTGATGGTGCAGCACGATTTTCTCTTTCATCCAAAGGCTCTACATAACAGCACACAGCTAAGCTGGCCCAGTCACACCCAAGAGGCTAGCGTGGAGTTCCTGGGAGTCTGTGAGCTGGGGGATGGATGGTGGGGAAGGGCTGGCGGCTGCAGCCAGGTTTCACAGCATGGGGAAATGGATCCCATTAGTGGGCCAGCTGAAAAAAGCCTAAGAGGGCTTTGTTATTATCATTTGAAAGGAGACAATACACTGCTTTCAACCCGAAGGCGGAAAAACTTCACGCAACTCTTCAGAATTTATGATTGTGGCTTCTGTGGAAGAAAAGGGAAGACATAACACAGCTAGAGAAAAAGTGAATGGTGGTATCTTACTTTTGCTTTTATTTCAGTGAGAATATGGAAGGAGGTTGTGTTATAGCTAGGAATAATAGCAAACAAGTGAATTTACAACTCAAAGAAAATAATCGTTTTTCTAATACTTATACCCTGATTATAGGACATTAGTGCCTGTTAATAAGTGAAATTGTATTTGCATTTCACAGGAATATTTGAATTACTTAAATCTTGGGCTTCAGTCACACTAGGGAACCATGCTCAGTTAATACTTTTCTGGGGAAAGATCTCTGGTCTAGGCATAAAATGGTACTTAAGCTAACATGCAGACCTACAGGAATATGATCACCCTTATGCCTTGCTGGGAGCACTGCTACTGGGCTTTTAGCCAGAGCACACTGAGACCGATGAAATCAAGTCTAGCTGAGTTTAGCTTCATTTAGCTTTTTTGATCTCCAAGCACTATTTCGAAGCAGGCTCAACCATTAACAGTTTTAGAGTGGAAAGACTTGTCCACACCTCCAGTTTCATCATCCCCTTCCTCTTTAGGAATCAGCCTTGCATATTTCCTTGGCAAAGGTGCATAGTGAACCCATGCAATGATAACCAGGATGCAAAGCCAACTCAGAAATGCTACTGAAAAGACCTTCTTCCTCCTAGGCGTCACTATCTGCCTATGTTAACCAATAGGACCCCCTGTCTCTCTGTCATTTAGCAACACTGCCATCGTGCTGGGCAAAAGAGTGAAAGGCAGGCATGGCATCTCATTTGGAGGCAGCTTAATTCGTTCCACATTTACCAAGTTTTTACAATGTTCAAGGCCGTAAGCTCTGTATTATACAGGATACAGCAATGAATAAGACACAGGCCCTGCCTAAGAGAAGCATTGACCACTAAGTTCTGGACATGTGCCAGGCACCATGATGAGCAGTGCTGGAGGTACAAAGCCCAAATGAAAGAGTGCCTGCCCACAAGGAGCTGACATTCTACTGGGGGAAGAACCACAGACATGTGGAAGTATACAGAGAATGGGAGGAAGGGTGAGCTATAAAGAAACTTCAGATAGAAGATGGGACTTGAGCTATAGACAGAAGGAAAATTGGGATTCCCAAAGCTGGAGGTGAGGAGAGAGGGCACTTCAGGAATAGGAGGAGGCCAGCGTAGAAAGCATGGAGACACAAGAGGGAGGGTCACATAAGATGAATATCAAACCAGGCAGTATGGTTGGATTGGAGAGTGTGTGAAGGCTGCAAAGGAACAAGGGGTCAGCTGTTCTTGCTTTAAATGCCACAGGAGTTTATATATGATCCTCGAGGCAAGAAGGAGCCATGGCAGCTTATGGAGCAGTGAGGTGACTTGGTCAGGTGTGGACTTTAGGAGAATCACTCTGGAGGCTATGTAGAGGATGGATTGGAGTGGAAAGAGGGAGTTTAGGGGAGGAAGGTCAATTAGGAGGCTATTGTAATAGTCCAGCAAGAGGGAATGAGGACCTGGACTGGGATGGTGGATGGGTGAGTGGAGAGAATGAGACATATCTAAGAGATGTAGTGGAAGGAGAAAGGACAGGATTTGGTAAATGATGGGATATATAGCATGAGTGCAAGGGAGGAGTTAAGGACAACCCTAAGGTTGCCAACATGGGTGAACAGAAGGATGGTAGCCCATTCAACACTAACAGCAGAGTTCAGAAGACTGGCAGATTTGGGGTAGAGTTAAGGAGCTCTGTTTTGGATATGTTGAATATGAAAGACCAATATATTTTGAGTAAGAAAGACCGGTGCATGTTGAGTATGAAAGACTAACATATGAGACATCCAGTTGGAAACACAGGACTGGAGAGTGTGAGGGAGATCAGGGCTGGATGTATAGATCTGGGAACTGTCGATGGAGAGATGATCATTGAATTCATGGGAGCTGCCAAGGTCACCAAGAGAAAGAATGTAGACAGGAGACAAGGTGCTAGCCAAGAGCCTTGGGGAACACCTACATGTATGATCAAACAGCAAAGGAGATTGAAAGTCCTGGGAAAGTGACTTAACCTATATCTGTCTCAGTTTCCTCGAATATAAAATGGGGATGATGATAGCACTTATCTCCCAAAATTGTTGTAAGGTTAAAATGACATATTCATAAAGTACATAGCACACTGCCTAGAACATAGTAAGCACTTTAGAAAAGGTTCATTCCTTCCCTCCTTTTGTGCTACATAGCATAACCAGGAGAAATTGGTGCACAATTCTGGGTTTTTGCAAGGGAGAACAACTTACAAGTAAACATCCAGTTTTCGAAATGCAATTTAACTTGATACCTTCCTATTAAAAGCATTGACTATCTTCAGTGCTTGGCAAAAAAAAAAAAATCTGTGCTGATGGACTTAGTTAATGTTGTCTGAATTGTCCATCCAACTGAAAACCTGGACAATGTGCATTCTTCATCCACTTGGTTTTTCCTCTGTGGATTGTGAGGCTGACCTTCCTTGAGTGGCTTGGATATCTCTCACCAAGAAGACCATGGATATAATAAAGACATGGTCATCCATAAACATGGTCAGATAGATAACCTTGCTCTGTCTAAGGAATCTCTTTTCCCATTTAGATTCTATGCAGGGCATTCTCTATGGCACTGAAGAATGCCTTTGGTGAGCATCTATCTCCCTATGTTATGCCCTACTTGGTACTGATAATCCAAAAATGGCTGAACAGAATTATCTCTCTATTTGCATCTAAAAAGAAATCTTGTATGGTGTGAACATCTGCACGGCCTAACAAAAGAGTAAGAGTAGGTCTTTTCATGAAACATTGTAGTTTACACCCATGTGAGGTGGTGAATCCACTGTTTCAGGCCTAGTAACTAACTTCCATGAAAAGTATGTTTGCTGTATTCCTGGCCTTAATACACAGTCGCTGTGCATTTCCCCATCTCAGCCCAACTCTCCATCTTGACCATCTCTGTAATGTTCCATGGGCTTCATAGCCTTACAGTATTTTAGCCAGTGGGTGAGAAGTTCCCTCCTCATCAGTCATTGGTTCCCAGCAAACTAGGTTAAGGATATCACAAGGACAATACAGAGTTACTAATCTCAATAACAACTGGGCAAACCAATTGAGGCAGCAGAAAGAGAAACGAAGAGTTAATTCGGAAATTGTACGTGATCTGAAAGCTGACTGAAGTGAGCTATTGACTCTCATGCATACCGCTAATGATAAATGGCGGCACAGATTCCGTTATTTATCTATTGCTTTAAATGAATCCTATTTACAAAACTACTTTGGATTTATTTAGTCCTTTGAAAAAGCACTTTGTAGTCACTTAATTCATTAACCCCTACAACCCTTCAGTAAGGCTTGTTGACGGACTCTTTTCCGTTTCATAAACAGAAACTCAGACACTGGCTGACTTTAAGAATCTTTGCTCAAGGTATGATAGCTCCGAACCACGGACTCTGTGAGATGGGGGGGTTTAGTACTGCCCTTCTACAGAAAGCAAGTGAGGCTGAGGACTTAAGAGTCACAAAGCTAGTGTCTAAGGCTGGATTTGAACTCAGATCTTCCCGATTCCAAGTCTGGCCCTCTAGCCATTGTGCTATTTGGTTGTCATTAGAAAAAGATATGAAGTCTGCCAGGTAAAAGTGCAAATGCGATTCTTCAGAAAGAAATGATGACCTGAAGACTACATGGCGGTGTTTCCCCCTTTTCAACAGGTTTACTGACTTTCTCCACAATAGGCTGTAAGTTGCCTGAACCAGGGCAAGAAAAAATAAATTTATAATAATAATATTTATGTAATTCATACAACAATTTGTATTTACATATTTTATAATAATATTAGCAATAATAGCTAACATTTATACAGTGTTCACTGTGTGCCAGGCACTGAGCTAAGGGCTTTATAATCATTCTCATTTGAGACCCACAACAGCCTTGGGAGGTAGGAGTGCTCATTATCCCCATTAATGCACTTGAGGAAACTGAAGCTGAGGTTAAGTGACTTGTCCAAGGTCTCACAGCTAGGAGATGTCTGAGGCCGGATCTGAACTCAGGTCTTCTTGACCCTAGGCCTAGCACTGTATCCATTTATGACCTGGCTTGGGTCACTCCACTCCCCCAAAAGATATTTTCAGATTCTTTTTCAGATTTCTGTTAGCTAGGAAAATGAGCCCCAAGAGCAAGGTCATCAGTACCTGAAGGGTGAAGTTCAGAGCTCTCCTAGAAGCCACCTTCCACCTGCTTTTGGAGCCACACAGCGCATAGCCACACTCTCTGAACCACTCCCCTTGGGGAACTTCCGTTTGCGCTCACTTGGAAAATTCTTTCTCTTTCAACTTGTGTGGATTGTGTGTGAAGGGCCAATGATCTCATTGTCTAAATCTCTAGGTAAAGCAGTGATAAACGTCTGAACGGAGAGAGGAGATTGGCAAAGATGTGTCACCCAGCATGCTTCAATTAAGGTTCCAAAGAAGGATGAATGCTACCCCCTGAAAGTCATGCTACCAAGTAAGGAACTGCCAGAAAAGGGAGCTTCTGACAGCGGACATTCACCTTTGTTAACTTTCGCCAGCTTCTCCGCAGAATCGGTGTCACGGCGATGGTGAACAGAGGCAGCCTGGGCCACTGATCAGAGCGCAGATTTCACCCGTATTTGGTGCGGAGAGGGCCTTTGTGCTCATGGCTACACCCCAACACTGCAGTAACTATCAAAGAATAGCCTCTTATCAGAAGGATAATGGCAACAAAAGTACCCCAAATTGGCTAATGTCACTCGAGGGTTTGGACTAATGCACCCACAGGAGTGCAGAGAAGAGACAAGTCAGGCAAGACTTCAGTTCTATCCGTGTGGTCTACCAGTCTCTCTCTATGAAAGTAGCTTTGTTACCACACGAAGGGCAGCCCAGGGGATCACAGACTGAAGGCTGGAAGCCCAAAGAAATAAGTGAATGAATGATGGATAACAAACCTGCATTTATTAAAAGCCCTGCTATAAGCACTGGGCTGGGTGCTGACCATACAAAGACCTTTTAGCTTCAAGTCTATGAACTAGGAACTATGGACAAAAACCACATAGTCTTTAAGTGGCTATATTCTAAGAGGGAAGGCAACGCGGTACAGTGAAAAGAGTGTTGGACTTGGAGTCAGAAGACCTGAGTTCAAGTCCTGAACCTATCACTGCATTTGGGTGACTTTGGCCAAGTTAGTTCACCTCTCTAGGACTTTGTTTATATGTAAGGTGAGGGGAGAGGTTACTTCCAGCTTAAAGTCACGTTCTTATATTTCTAGGGGAAACAAAAGGTAGTTGCTGTTGGTGCTGTCAGTCATCCTGGTTGTGGCCAACTCTTGGTGACCCCATTTGGGGTCAGCAGAGATACTGGAGTGCTTTGCATTTTCTTCTCCAGCTCATTTTACACATGAAGAAACCGAGGCAAACAGGGGGAAGTGATTTGCCCAGGGTCACATAGTTAGTAAATGTCTGAGACTGGATTTGAACTCAGGTCTTCCTGACTCCAGGCCCAGGGCTCTATCCACTGCACCACCTAGCTGCCCCAAAACAACTATACTTCCAAGTAAATCATAATATCTATGCAATGCTTCCCTTGCTGCTCACTTGCCCAATCCATTCTGGCATTGGCAGGATGGCCCCCCAGAGGACTACTTTCAAAAGTCTTGGGCTAACCCTGTTAGGTGGCTGTCTTCATAACCCTGGCTCATGAGCTGTCACCAGTGTGCTTCCCCTCTGTGATCAGCCAGCAGATGATACTAGCTCTTCAGCAGAGGCATTTACTTGAACACCAAAGGTTCCCTCTCCCACAAAGACACACACAGAATCCACAGAAGGAAAGAGTGGGTAGGAATGGAGAGCGAGGCAGACATGTAGAGAGCACACCTCCAGAGGCCTTGCTGTGCTTTCTATCTCTGAAGAGTCTCCATGCTGCTACAGGCTGGCCTGACTCTTCACAAGGCATGGGGTGTCCTTGGGATGGGCAGTTCAACTGAACTCGCTCTTTTCCAGAGTGTGCTGTTTTGGCTGGCTGGCTGGGTGACCCAGGAATCACCTTACTAGGCCAGTCATTGCTCAGTCAGGTCAAGGAGGTGACTAAGCAGCTGTGCTGGCCCCTCACATGGCTCAGTTACTGCCAGACAGCACCAAGTAGGCCGCTCTGCTGCTGGATAGCAGCCGTGCTCGGTGGCTGGGCACTTCTGGGGCATGGCATTTCAGCCCGGATGAGCCATCTGTTAGGCTGGCTCTGTAATGGGCAGTCAGAGTCTTTTCTGCTTTCAGCCATTGATTTGGCTGGGTGAACACGGGCTCTCTTCAGAGGGAATGCTAAAGCCCTTTCAGCTCTCAGGATTGTCAGAAGCCACTTCTCTTGGATTCCCCCAGAGCCTCCCTTAGCTTTGAGGTTGCTTGTCACCTTAAGGTGTATGGTGGGTGAGGTCTTGTGCTCTCCCATGTGACAAACCTTTCTGGCTCAGTAAGAGGCGTTCAGTTTCAGTTCAGTGAGTCTCCCTTTCATGCTGCTTTGAGAATCTCAAGAAGCCTAGTGGTTAGGGACAAAGGTATGACTGCATTTTGTGTTTTAGAGGAAAGTTTGTTATCCTGCTTTCCTCTTAAGTAAGCAATTAAACAACTTAACCATAGACCCATTCTAGGGCAGGGCACTCATCTTCCTGAGTTCAAATCTGGCCTCAGACACTTACTAGCTGTGTGATCTTGGGCAAGTCACTTAACCCAGTTTGCTTCATTTTCCTCATCTGTAAAGTGAACTAGAGAAAAAAATGGTAAACTATTCCATTATCTCTGCCAAGAAAACCCCAAATGGAGGTTGGGGTGGGCATGGAGGGTGGGGCACAGCTGAAATGACTGAACAACAATAACACATACAAAATAAATACTAAGTAATTCACAGTTAAGGATGGGGGATGGGGTGGAGTGCAGGGCTGGATGAGAAAGCCTTCTTATAGGAGGTGGTATCTGAGCTGAACTTTGGGAGAAGTGGCCAAAATCCATATGCATGCCTGGAAAAACTTGAGTGCATGTGGGGGTAGGGAAGAGGAGGAAGGCCATTCCAGGGACCGAAGGGATGGATGGTTGGATGCACATCGACAGGCTATACAAAGTCACGGAGATGAGAAGTGGCCGGAGGAAGCAAGAAGACAGGCATGACTAGATTACAGAGCTCATGAAGGGAAGTGATGCTCTCGGACACCATCTGTGGCTTGCTTGGCATCAGAATGTTGCCATCCTAACTTGGGAGCCTTCTCTCTGCTCACAGTCATTTGCTTCCCATATGCAGAAAATTCTTCATTTGTGAAGGGGCTGCTCAACATTGTTGAAATACAAAGAAATATTTGTATTCCTTCTAACCCATCTGGATTATTGGCTTTGCCTTCCAATTATCAGGATAAACGAACTAGTGCCCAAAAGAGACCTAGCTCTCTCTGTCTTGGCCTAATTCATAAAAAAACCCATGGTTTTCAAGTCTGAATGTTTCATAAGTACTTTCTTTTATTCACTTGTTTTTAATATATGTTAACATGTAATTTGGATTTGAATGGCCCTGACTGCTTTTGTGCATTTAGGCAAGGCCTACTAGCTCATTTGCAAACCAAGTGGGCCAATCAACAAATGGCCCAGTCTTTGCACAGATAGGAATATATACTTGTTAAAGAAAACCTTGTTTCAGCCTTGTTAAGGTGTAGGACAGTTTCAATTAGTAAAAAGTAAGATTTATGACTTTCTAGAAAGGTGCAATTTTTTTACAGGCAAATATAGCAACTGAAAAAAAACGACTAAACAAGTGAGGCCCCAAATTTTCATGCCAAGTTCAATGTGATGTGTCCTCTATAGTCCTGCTGAGATTGCTGGCTGGATTGCGTATCTACAGCTCTTCAAAGTTTATGCATTTACACTAGGAATCCACTTGCCTGGTCATTTCTTCTAAGAGAACAAGGTATTACGAATATGATCTGAGCTGATGTTTATCATAAACTCTGAATAACTGAGGCTTAAAACATTGTAGGAAGTATCACATCCAGTGGACAGGACAGGATAAATATGGAGCCTGAGAACCTTCCCCAAAGGTAGGCACATAGATTTTGCCCTCTTTGGGAATGTGTATAGATATTCTATGGCCTACTTCCAGCTATGTATGACTCATTATTAGATTAAACCTCTTCACCTCAGCTTCATCCACACTGCCCCCCCCCCAACAATGGTTGAAAAAGTCAGAAAAACTGATGACCCAGAGCACCACAGTGGGATCAAAGAAGAGGCGATTTTCAGCTGGCAGGACTCTGGGAGGCAGGTTTCTGGAAGACAAGATGTGACTCCAAGCAGGGTGAAGGAAAGGTCCTTTGTTCCCCAACATAAGAGCGGGGCCCCTTTGCCCATAGGGAACACTGGCTTAAGGCTTGTACCTGAGGATGCTAGCCACCCTAGCTCTCCTTTTGTAGTTTTTTTCCTTGCCTATCAACCTTTTGAACATCAAAAAGTCCTGGAAGGCCTGTGAGTATGGGTGACAAGGGCAGCATCTACTGGACCAGCTGTGGGAGCAGTAAGAGCCCAGCAGCAGCAGCTTTGGGTTCCTGACAAGGAAAGTATCATGTGGGAGGAGGGAAAAAGACCTTTCTTAGTGTTTGATCAGATGGCATTCAGCGGAGGTAAAATGTAAAGCAGCTAATTAGCAGCATTGCAAAGAAACTAGGTCCCTGTGACGCTTTACTGAGCCTCCTGGCTAACTGAGGAAGGGCCCCTAAGGGTCTTTTGGTTAGATACAAACATAACTGTACCCAGCACAGTTGAGAGAGGGGAGAGGAGAGCCAAGGAATGTGAGAAGGAGCCCAATTTTCCTATTGAGGGGTCACAAACACAGGGCAAAGCACACAGGCAAGACAAGGACAGAGATTGGTACAGGCCGTGAGCCCCTGGAGCCTTAGCCAATAGATGCCTAGCAAGACACTGGGCTTAGATGGGCAGAATCCCTTTAAGAAAAAGCCCCTTGTATGGTTTTAATGAAATGTTATTATAATAAACCCACGGCAACCGATCCTATTCCTCAGTCTACTGGCCTAATGAGGAAAGCAAGCTCATGGTTAAGTCTCGCTGAATTGACCAAACAAGGAAGGAGAAACGCTTCAAGCTTAGAAAAGGAGAGATATTATACTATAGCTCCCCACTTCACTCTCCACCCCCCAAGCTCCTTCCTACGGAATTTTGCTGAATGATTTTCAAGTCTAGGTGGATTTTACGTAAGTTGGTTGAGAAGCTCTAAATGTCTGGGGAAAGCACAATTCCAGCTCAGAGCAACAAGGCAAAGAATAAGCAGCCAAGTGCCTTTCTGATCCTAGGTGGTTATTACTACATGGAGAGGGGCAGTAGTATGACAGAGCCAGCTTCCACCATCTTGGGAGAGCTGACTGGTAAATTTCCACCTCAGAAATCAGCACACGCCACAAATCAGAGGCTTGACTTACTGTTTCCTTGTCTGGAAAGTGATGGATAAAATGTTAATATGGCAGATAAAATTGAAAAGTATGTTGGGCACACATTTTTTTCCAGAGAGCCGGTTGTTAAACATTTACTAGCACACCTTTGGAGAGGGGCAAGAAAGAACCTTTTATAACAGTTGATATCTGGTAGGATACTTGTTGTGACCATGGTGTCCGGAGAGTATTTGCTAAGACAGAGTGATAACTGTGCATCAGCCCCTTCTTTACATCAATTACTCCATCCTGGGCCATTATTTCACTCAAATCAGCTCCATAATAAACCCAAATGAGATGTTTATTTCAAAGTTGTGAAATTTCAAAGGTAATTCAAATTATGTTCTGCTCATCAAGTTACTTTACAAAAGTAAAAATTAAAGAATATCCAGAACGTGGCAAGGATTACCAGCTGAATGGGAAGCTGATTGAGGTGGTGTCAATGTTATTAAACGTATAATAGGAGTTTCATTTAAAAGTATACCAGTATTTCCCACTCCATACCTGGTCATCACAAGTTCAAAAATGGGCCTAGAAATGACTACAAATGAGTCCCATAGTGATACAGGAAGCAACAGATGCTGCTATTAAGCCCAGAAAAGATTTTTGACTTCTGACTTTCCACTGAGGAGTTTGTGTTAGAAGAAACAGAAGAGAGAAAGACTTGTTTCAAATAAGGAGGAAAAGAAAAGTGTGTGGGAGACTTGGAGCAGTTAGATCAGAGACTGAATTGAAGACAGTCTCCAGATGCACATCCTGATGTCGAGCTTCTGAGTTGTAAGAGAAGCAACATCACGGACAATTCAGCATGATTTTAAAGGATGAGGGAAGATAGACAAAGACAAATGGTGGAGGGGAGAGAAGATAATCTGCAAACTATAGGCCAAGGAGACTGATTTCAATTCTGGGGAAAATTCTAGAATGTAGAAAGAGATGATTGGCAAACATCTGGACAGGGAATCGGCAGAGCTAAAGAACCAGCCTGGCTCCAAATCACGCCACGCTAATCTCATTTCCTTTTATGACAGGATTACTAAATTAGTACAGGAGGGCAATATTGTAGATATGATTTACCTAGCTTTTAGCAAGATTTCTGATAAAGTGCATCATCCATGCTGTCCATGTGGAGAAAAATCAGAGCAACACAGTGGCCCAAAAAGCTGGGGCTGAGTATCCAGGAATGGGGAGGCGACAATCTCCCTGATTTCAGCCCTCATCAGACCTCCTTTGGAGTACTAGGTTAAATTTCGGGCAGCACGGTTTGAAGAGGACATTGGGAAGCGGGAGAAAGGCCTTGAATTAGTATCCTATGAACATCAGGTAAAACTAGAGGGCAGGCTTAACTCAGAGAAGAGAAGCCTCAAGGCAGAACGATAGTGAACCAAGCATCTGATGGGGTCACCTGGGATCAGACTTGGTCCACTTGCGCCAAGAAGGCAAAACCAGAAGAAATGAGGAGAAGCTGCTAACAGGCAGACTTAGGCTGGGTGTCAGCAAAAGCTTCTTCACAATGAGAGCTGTTCAAAAATGGAATGCAGCGGCTAGGTGGTGACCTTCAAGCAGCGGAAATTCCTTTGGGGTACGGGTTAGACTAGGTGGCCACTGAGGTCCCTTCGTAATCATTCCCAAATTCTGGGATTTTATTAATCCTTCCTAACATGCTTTTGATGATGACTTTTTGAAAATTGCAAACAATGTGCAGGGGTTGATTGGGGGACGGGGGGATGCCCTGAGAGTAATAGACTTTTGGCCACTTGCTCTTGTAGCCCAAGGGAGAGAAAGCACACAGGAAAACATCCAGGCAACAAGATCCAAGCCCACTTGCTTTGCTTGAGAACTATTAAATGTGCTCCATAGGCCATCCTACTGGAAAGGCTGAATTAATTCCAAATCCAGGCTGTACACCATGGGTTAATGGGGTTGACAATTGACCATACTTAAATGGTATTAAGGTAATGCATTTAAACATCAAAAGTTTACAAGCCAAATTGATCACCTTAGCCAATTTAAGCAACAGGGATCAATACCATCAGCTCCCCCTCTTTAAATGTTAACAAATGCTTTAACACAACAGGGCCGGACATGAGATGCAGATTAAAATTAGATACAGAATTAAGTTGCTTCTATTCAGCAGTGGAGTCAATTTGAAAATCCTGATAATCAGCCACAGCTGCCCACAAGGCTTGGCTTCCTAGCATTTAACGAGAAGGGAAGCTTGTTCCCCGCACAGTTAATGATTTCTCTTCAGGAATGGAAGTTTGTGACAACATGCAGGCCTGGGACTGTCAGTAATCACAACCAATTCAAAACAGAGAATGATGGGAGTGGGAGATACAGGAAAGGCAGCAAGGCACAGTGGAGAAAGACTGAGCCTTGGAGCCAGAAAGGCCCCAGTTCAATTTTCACAGCTGACACAGACTGCCTTGGGTAACCCTGAGAAAGTCACTTGGCCTCTTGGTGCTCCAGGTGACCATAAATGGAAGGGGCCAGCCAACCTGTGTATGGAGTGTGGGAGCCCCCTATATCACTGAAATCACAGGTCCAGTCCCTACTCCCCAGGACGCCTTGGATTCCAACGGAAATGATCGATCAGAAAAGCCGGAGTGAGCCCAGAACAAACAGGAGATCCCAGAACGAGGCCCCAGGCATTGAGAGTTCTACACCCAAAGGAGTAACAATGGGCCACAAGCTGCTCATTGTGGGCCTCTATATTGCTATTTCCAAGCAGGATGTGCCCTTGGCAGAACTGGAAGGCCAGTTATCTTTGCCTGGGGCACCCTCCCATCGCCCTTTCTTTGGGATTATGCCCTTCCCCCTCCCCTCGGCTGCTTAGTGCCCTCCACTTTGTCCCCACGGGAACCTCCTAAACTGTTTTCCATTCCCAGTCAGGTGGGAAAGGAAGACACTCACAACTGACAGTGGATTGATGCTCTCTGGGGTTCATTTGAATTTGAAAACAGATCATCAATTTCTTAAAGGCAAAGGACTAAAATGCCAAAGGTACTCTAGCCAAAAAGACTTTTATGGAGAACTTACAAAAGGCAAGGGCTCATATGGCGGGCAGAGGAAGCCATACAAGGACACTCTCAGGGTCTCTCTTAAGAACTTTGGAATTGATTTGTGACATGGGAGACACTGGCACAGAACCACTCAGCAAGGTGTGCCCTAATCAGAGAAGGTACTGTGCTCTATGAAGCAAAGCAGAATTGAAGTATCTCAAAAGAAAGGCGAGATGCACAAATTTAAAGAATCTACCCCAAATGTTCACGTGGACCATTTGTGCCCGACCTATGGTAGAGAACTCTGAGTTCATAGTGGTCTGATCAGCCACAGTCAGTCACACTGTAACTTGACTCTAATATAATGGTTTGATTTTGGTACTTTTCTAGAATGAAGGACAACCAACCAACCAAGTGCTCTCTAATGGCCTGACCTCAGCCATCAGCAACTGGCTACTTATTGGTAGTGGTATTCTGGGGGGGCAGGTAGGGGGCATCTTTCTGGTACTCCCAAAAATACACTTCGTAGGGTTCTGCCCACTCCCCTGAAGCAGCAAGGCACTGGGTGAGCATCCCCTGTGGGATCGGGTCTCCTCTCCACAGCACCTCCCTAACCCGAGTCTTAGTTCTTGACCCCAAGTGGGTCTTCTCTGCCCTGTACACAGCCAAGGACCGCCCCGAGCTCATTGTCTTTGGCCGTCTCTGGCTCTTTGCCTTTGCCTTTCCCAAGTAGTGAGCGTCAATGATCCACTCCCAAAGATGCCTTGCACTGAACTCCCTCTTGGCATGGAGGTGGAAGGGCCATTTTCCGAGGCCCAATCTGAGCAGCCTTACCTCGGAGCTCTTCCTCTGTCAATTGTTTTGCTTTCCTTGAGAGGAGTTAACTTCACAGCCTCTCCATTTTCAAAGCTTTTTAATAGCACATGAGGAATGAAATTAGCGTCCAACCAGGAATCGGAGTTGGCGCCAATGCACGTCATCAGTGCCAGCAGGGATTGTTTGTCAAGCGGAGAAGCAGCAAGAATTGTTGTTGTTGTTAATGTAGTTTAATTTTAAAGGATCCATGTTTGTCAATGCAGCCCATGTGGCTAGGCCTAAGCTTGTAATAACTTCGCAAGGGCTGTGAAGAAGCCCCAATTTCTCTCTGAAAGTGGTTTTGTCATACTGTAATATAAAAGGATAAGGCAGTAATCTGCCTGTGTGGCACTGGGTGGCTGCTGCTGCCTGCAGTTTATTATATTTAGGTAATGCTTAACTGCACACTTGATAGACATCACTTTCATGCCACAGCTCCCCGACTGTTTTCCGCTCTCTGATCATTATGCTAAGAAATGAGGCTCTCCTGCCTTCCAGAACTCAAGTCCACTGCTCTTCCTCTGTGTCCTAATAACAGTGGGACTACTGTACAGGACCCACCCTTTTTCAACCAATAATCTACTCAGAAGGGCTACGTGAAGCCCTTCAAATAACAGATTCACCTAGTTGTGGAGTCAACACCATTGGCAAGGGTCTACACTGCTGCCTTCCTGGGCTACGAATGGGAGCAACTGCTCCAGCCCCACACTCTCGGGGAGCTCTGTGCTGCTCAGGGAAGCTGCTTAAGAAGTCCCCAGGTTCAGGTACCAACCATCCTCAAGGACAAGGGAGTGAGGTGGGCCCCTCCCTCTTCTTCACATCCCTCGGGTCATGGCATGGGTGATTTCCCCTGGCCCTGCTCTGCCTCCCAAGTACCAGCTTAGGGAACCATGAGAGCAAGGCTGGAAGAGGCTCCTGGTTAAATTGTATGATGGAAAAAAAATCATGACACTACACTATGATAGATGAAATCTGACTTTGTACTTTACTGCCCCCCCCATGCCAATGATGCAGAAGGGCATGCCACACAGCGGGCAAATGGAACAGGCCCTAAAGTAGAAAGAGGCTGTGGGGTCTGCGGATCTGCTGCTGCAGGGGAAATGTTACCCTTGCCTTGGCATTTCTGCTGCTCAGCAGGGATGGATGAGGGGTGTAAGGGAGGTTTGGGCCACACCCAGACAGTTCTCCAATCTCACCAAACTGGACACTCTACCAGCTTCCCAAACCTGGGCCATCCAAATAGTCATATTCTGTGCTTTGCCACACATGACCAGGCTGCTGAGTGACCAACATCAAGAGACTCTGAAGCAGCTCGCCAGGCCCAAACAGAGGCTAAATGCTTAATTCAGGGTGAAAAACATTACAAATTCCTCCTTCTTCTCTCTCCCCCCCTCTCTCTTTTCCTCCCCCTATTCCCCAGCATCATCTTCAGGAACTTTTAGAATATACCCAACCTAAAAGACAGCCCAAGTTGGCCATTTCCTCATTTTCTTCTCTATTTTCCCTCCCTCATTTTCACACTCATCCTCGGCCTCCCTCACTCCCCTCATATCCCCTACTAATGGTGGAAAGCACTTTCTTGTCCAACTCCCAAATGACACATTGAGAATCCGTGCACTAGACCGTGCCTAATGCCAAGAAGCTATTTGACCTTGACAATCACACACACAGGGTCTGTCAATGAAAGAGCTCCAAGGACTTCAACAAAGTAGTTTTCCTCCTGAAGACTGGTTCTCAGGACCACTTTCTTCCTGTCTCCCAGAATGGAGCTGGAGCCTCATCCTCCAGGGTCAACAGTTGGGCAGGTCTAAGGAATAGGCAAGGATGAAGCAAAATGGCAGAGAAAGAAGGAGAGAGATGAAAGAATAGGTGGGTGACAAAGGGCTATAAAACTGTATATACCCTTTGACCCAGCAATAGTGCTTAGAGGGTAGTATCCCAACAAGATCATAAAAAAGGAAAAAGGTCCCACATGTGCTGTCCAAGAACTAGAAATGGAGGGGATGCCTATCGATTGGGGAATGGCGAACAAATTGTGGTATATGAATGTAATGGAATACTCTTGTGCTATAAGAAATGAGGAACAGATAGACTTCAGAAAAACCTGGAAAGACATGTATGAACTGATGCTGAGTGAGGGGAGCAGAACCAGGAGAACATTGTACACGGCAACAGCCACCGTGTGCGAGGACTGACCTTGATAGACTTGGCTCTTCTCAGCGATGTAAAGACCTAAAACTTCAAAAGATTCATGATGGAAAATACCATCCACATCCAGAGAAAGAAATATGGAGGCTGAATGAAGATCAAAGCATACTATTTGTTCTCTTTTTGGGTTTCGTTTTTTTCCTGTCTCATGATTCTTCCCATTCATTCTGATTCTTCTGTACGACATGACTAATGTGAAACTACGTTTAATAAGAATGTATATGTAGAGCTTATATTGGATTGAAGGGGAAGGGGAGAGGGGAAGGGGAAGTGTTAGGTTTAGAGCAGAAGGATGGAGAGGGTCATGTTTCGGTTAGGGGAGACATATGGGAGTCTTAGGGTTTGACCATATTCTTCTTTTGATTAAGGACCATCAACAGGAGAACCATGTTGGAATATCCTATAAATCTGCTGCCCATAGCTGGGAGCCCATATACATATTTAGAATCTAAGACTTGGTCAGTGAATTTCAACAGTGCTTTTGCTCAGGTTGAAATATAAATGACAAAAAGTGTCCTACCTGAAATCCATTGGTGCCGTAGTCTTCTTCCCATTTCCCACTTCTGTGGCTCACTCATTCATTCTGGAGGATGCTCTTAGAAAGAGATGATTGAAATCTGTTCCTGAAGGGACAAGACGTTAGTTTAGAAACAGGACAATCACACATTATCCCAGCCAGTTGATGTGTACACCAGCCAATTTGTCCTGAAATCCGTGCCCATTAAGGGATGCAATGACAATCAATTATATCGAAGCTGCCACCAAGACCAGGTACTTGCACTCAGTCTAGTTATCACTTCAATATACGGTTGCTACATGAGAGCATTTTCTCTATTAAGTACTTTTCCAGATGGAACCAATACCTATTTTCTGGAAGAAATCGATTCCCACTAGATTCAATACATTGAAAATTCCCATGTAGTATTCATGGAAACTTGTCATGTTGAGTTCCCCCTGTAGGCAGGGAGCACCTTCCTGGGATTCAGAGGTTTACCCAGAGAAATAGGGCAAACATATATGATGAAGGGGGCAAAGAGGTAAACCCTCCAGCATTTCCAAATTGATCTTAAGATTGGTTGCCATACTTTGGTTTCTGCTCTGCATTCTAGTACCCCCTTAGCAAGCATACATATAGCAACAGCTGACCTTTATAGCATAGAGCATATAATGATTTGCAGAGTACTCTACCAACTCACTCAACATTCATTAAGTGCCTACTATGTGTCAGGCACTGTGCTAAGGGATGAGGATATAAAAATAGGCAAAAGACAGCCCCTCCCCTCAAGGATTTTGTAATCTAATGGGAAGAGTTTATAATCTAATAGAGGAGTTTAGAATCCACTATGTTAGTTGAGCCTCAAACAGGAAGAGCAAGGATTGTCATCTGCATTTTCCAGAGGTTCTGAGAAGGGAGGCACCTTCTCCAAAGTCATGTATTCAGTAAATCGAAAAATTCCAACACAAGCCTAGCTCTTCTTTCCACACACTATACCTCAGCTGCTCCTTAGAGGGCCTCATAAATCCGTAGGGCCCAGTCATGGTCCCTAAAGCATACATTTGGAACTCTCGTGAGAGGCATTTTTTTCTCAACACGCAACTGTGTAGTACATAGCATATCCTCAATTGCCATCTTCAGTGTAACTATGCCAAGAAGCCATAGGCAGCCCCGAAGCAACGTAAATACCAAAAATCATTGGCAATTATTTTTGGCCCATTGCCAAATGGATGAAGGCAAACTTCCCAGCCAGGCATCCAAGCGCTTCTGTAAACCCCAGCCAGTCCTACCTAGATGACCTGAACTCTATTCTCCAAGAAAAGTCACTCACTTGACCTTCTCATGGCCATGCCATGGTCATGCTCAACTCCACATCTTTGTGCCTGCAAAGTTGCTTGTTTCATTGCACCTATCACAAACTTGCCTCCCTGAAAACAAGCCCAGAAGAAGTCTTACTTTCTTCAAGAAACCTTGCCAACCAGCCCAAACACAAATGTTCCTGCCTAGCCTTTGAAATGCTGCGGCACTGATTTGTTGTTCCTCTGGCCCAAGGAAATGATAGCTAGCTGGGTCTGGAAGCAGCTATCCTAGTCTGGAATCCCAGCTCTGTTAACTGGTAATTGTGTCCTTCAGCAACTTGCAGAACCCATCTGGGCCTCAGTTTCTTCATCTGTAAAATGAGGGTTGGCCTCTGAGCTCCTCTGACTGTTTCAGGATTGAATTGAACTTAATGATATGCTGCCCCATCCTGCAATTTCAATGTTTCACGTGTGGATGAATTTTTCATGTGATACGGCAGCCAGAATAGCTAATGCCATCCAAAGCTGCATTAAGAAAGGCAGAGTGTGCAGGAATATGGAGGGGACTGTCCAGCTGTGCCTGCATCAGAGCAGATCTGACTTACTCGGGCACCACATTTATTCAAAGAGATGGAGCACTTGGAGTATCCAGAGCAGCATAGCCAGAATGGTGAAGGGTTTCAGGTTCCTGAGAAGGAACTGAGGATGCTTAGACTGGAGAAGAGAAGCCTGAAGGATAATTTGATAAGTGTCTTCTGGTAGGCCTATCACTTATACTTGTTCTGAAATAGGAGTGAAGGATAGGAGCCATGAGGGAAGGAGCAAATTTAGGCTTCGCATAAGGCAAAATTTCTTAACAGTGACGGCAATGCAAAGGTGAACTTGTCTGCCGTGGGAGCCAGTGAGTAGGTCCCTCTTAATGCAAGTAGAGGGCCTTCTTATTCGGGTTAGACTAGAAAGCCTCTGAAGTCACTTCCAGTGAGATGCTGTGAGATAGGAAGTTTGGGAGGGGGAGGCTGGAGGTCTTCTATTTGCTCAGGGTACCCAGGCGAAGCAGTGAAAAGAGTGGTTGGAGTGCTGGGCCCGAAGTCAGGAAGAGTCATCTTCTTGAGGTCAAATCTGGCCTCAGGCACTTATTATCTGCGTGACCCTGGGCAAGTTACTTTACCCTGTTTGCCTTAGTTTTCTTATGTGTAACATGCTGGAGAAGGAAATGGCAAACTCGCCAGTATCTTTGCCAAGAAAACCCCAAATGGGGTCATCAAGAGTGACAACAAACCAAGCAAAAACCATTTAAGTAACAAAAGGCTCTAAGTTAACTTAGATACCATCATATATGATAACCAGAGGTTTCCTCATGCTCTAGGCTCTGTAATGGCCTCACGAAAGATGAAGCGAAGTTCCTAAGAATCAAATAAGCAGAAAGGCAAAGGATTCTGCTGGGGGCTCGGGTGGCAGGGGGGGGGGGAACCTCACTGATCACTCAGATCTAAGACAAATACAAAAGATAGAGGAAAATGCCCATTTAGACCTGTGTAATAGTGCTAAGGAGGAGAATGAATTGTCAAAGACCACTTCAGATGGAGGTGATTAGAAATGTAGTGGAGAGGAAGGGAAGAGAAGGCAAGCATTTATTTAGTGCCTACTGTGTGCCAGGCAATATGCTAAACACTTTACAAATATTATCTCATTGAATCCTTATGATACCCTTGCTAGGTAGGTGCTGTTAGGTTATCCCCATGTCCCAGTTAAGGAAACTGAGACAGACAGAGGTTAAATGAATTGCCCAAGATCACAAAGCGTTTGAGGTTAAATTTGGACTCAGCTTTCCTTCTCTCCAGGCCTGGAGAGAGCGGGACTGCATGGGGGTGTCAGTTATGACATAGCCATCAGTACCTGAAAGAAAAGTAAAGGACTTTCAGCCATAATTTTTCTAGGCTCACCCTTTTTTTTTTATTGCCACCACTGACTCTCCAATCCTCCAGATGGTGGCCAGATTTCCAAAGGCTTTTATCTCATTTTTTGCATTCTAGGACACTGACCATATGAAATGTATCTCTAGAGGCTGCTACTCCTCCTCCTACTAGGCTAAGCAAAGTTTATCTCCAGTGTTACAGATGGCCTTCACAAGGTCACCTCCATCGGAGGTCTCCAACCTCCTCTTTACCCTCCCCCAGACTGCTGATCACTTCAGAAACAAGAAAGAGGGAAGGATGGCCAGCCAGTGCTTTGCTAGGGGTAATGAAGGGTCTGGACGGGAGAGGACTTTTGGGGAAGAACTGCGGTGTACATCTATATGGACGGTGCGTGTGAGAATATCCCAGGGAGGCAAGAGTTTGTAGGTAGGGGAGGGGCTGGGGGAAATGATTCACAGGAAGAGGACAGGAGGAGCCCAAGATTGTCCAATGGGACAGTAGGTGCCTGTTTGGAGTCTGGGAGGAGAGGGGCGTGGCTAACTAGCATTTGCTCTTGCTTATTGGGTGAGACTTCCAAGGAGGTGGGCTAGGGGTGGGGCTTAGCTGCTTCCTGGAAGTAGCCAAGGGAGGGAAGGCATCCTCACCTGGACCTCTGACCAGTAAGTCCTTTTCTGTGATCTTTGAAAAAGCTTGGTGATGGAAAGTTCAGAACGGGGAGGGTGACGTCCTCAGCGATGAAACAGACAGACATGAAAGGGTTACCTAGGGAGGTGATGGTCAACCTATGTAGGGCCTTCGTAGGAGCCGGACCAGTGCACTAGGGCCCGAAGAGCGAGTGGGTGTGACTGGATGGTGGCAGAGTAGAGCCTGGCATACTAACCTCATTTCTGCCAGCGGGAAGCTCGTAGGTCAGGGAGCACTGTGGTTTCCTGAGATTTCTGCAAAGCCCTGGGCCAAGTTTGTCATGCCATTGTTGAGAACGAGGTGGAGGGAAGCAGGCATAGTTCTAGGTCCTTGGGTGCAGCCTTTTGACTGAGTCCAACTTTTACAGAACAAATCCTTTTATTAAGGAGATTTGTTCTGTGAAGTTTGGATTCAGTCAGAGGCCACACTTTATGATCTAGAGGGCCACAGGTTCCCTACCCCTGACATGGGACATTGGGAGTTAATCTGCCAATGGACCCTTTCAAATCTTCTCAGGGCCTAATATGCTCCATGGGAGTAGGTTAGGCACTTTGGGCAGTATATTACAAAGAACTACAATCAGAAAACCTGAGTTCATCCTGAGCTCTGCCATTCACGTCATGGGTGAGTCAATCCAACTCTGTACCTCAGTTTCCTCATCTCTGAAATGCAGTAAAGGGGTAGACTGGGGAAATGAAACAATCTTTAAAGTTCCTCCTAGCTTTATCTCTATGGTCCTATGATCAATTTTTAGCCCTAGGATCAGGAATTTAGAATGCAAAGATGTCTTAGAGGTCTAATACTCTAGTTCTTTCATTTTATAGCAGAGAAAACTAGGGCCCGTAGGGTCACAAGATTGGTCCAAGGTAAAAAGGAAATTGGTAGCAGAGTGGAGTTTCAAACCCAACTGTTCTATGCTTAATCTACTTTCTCTTTATATCATTCTAGGCTGCCAGTATAATACAGTTTATAGGGTCTAGGAGCTAGTGTCCAGAATGAATTTAACGTACCTTTTGAAACTAACTCAATCTTTATATATGTTAGGGAAATTGGTTGTAATATTGACTAAAAATTTCATATGACATCTGAGTATGATCTGAATATGATTAAGTAGACGACACTACAAGATGGTTCCTGAGAGACAATGAAGATACTGGACCATCTAGCTGCCAGAGTTAGGGTGAAAGGCTGGATTATGAATTTTGAAGGCTTGATAGAATATTCTATTGCTTGTGTTAGAAAAATACCTATAATTCTCAATAGGATGGCTACTCCCCACCCCCATGATCAGTTTAGTCAGTTGAGTCTCCCCAGACCTTCAGTCTTGGTTACTTATATTGCTATTGTAAGACAGGAATTATTTGTACAGTACATGATACTATCCAAGGCTGTCATGCTGGTTTTTTTTTTTTTTGGAAAGGGGTATATGAATGTGAGAGGAACTTACAGTAACTATTAAGTCACTTAGGAAAATTAGCAAGCTAAGTCGTTATGTCTAAATTGATTTCCTCTCTTCCTTTTTCCTTCCCGTCAATCATCAACAAGCATATTCTTTGTGATTCTCCATCACTTACAGACTGACACTCATGAGCTACCAAAATAATTTAGCCACCAAATCCATCATTTGGCTCATTACAATATGTCCAGCCACCACATATTTCACTTAAGGAAAAAAAAAGATACAGAACTAAATGAATGCTTGTGTTCTTAAGAGAGCCCAGGTTTTGTTTGGTTTTGTTTTGTTTCCCTCTGAAAGGAAATAAAATGGACACTCTAGCTCCACGCCTTTTCTTTATCTCTTTAATGCGTTTCGTTGGCACCTCCCTCAACTTTGTCCTCATTTACTATGGAATGAAAAGCAAGAAATGTTGAAACATACTTAGAAAAAGTATCTACCCTTCCCAGGACTCTAGGAGCCAACAGCTCTTCCAAGGGTTCTCAGCAGTGCTTTCTCCCCAGCAGCTTGTGAATTGTGCTTTCCTATTTCATTATGTGGCTGGTGAGCCAGCTCGATAGGGCCACAGCTTTTCCAAATTGTTTGTGTGGTTAACATTTGAACCCTTCTCTCTTCTTTTCCCTATAGACTTTTAAGTTCCTGTTTTTTCAGCTCTAACACTTTCTCTATTTTGTTCTTTGCTAGTTTCAGTATAAATTGAAGCTACATTTCCTTTCCAAATCAAGAAGCATCGTCATGATGAAATATTTATTACGTTGTTAGGCATAGGGTACTGAGCTAGATACTCTGCAGAATTAATACAAAGAGAACACATAGCCCCCTCCATCTAGGAGACTGCTTGAAATCAAAGAAATGGCAATATGGACAAATGAGCATAAGTATTTATTTACAAATGAGAGAAAAATGAGAAACAGAAATACAATAGATTTATTTTCTTTTGTTTTATCGATTTTACTTTGCTTTTGTACTCCAAAATCACATCACCATCCTGGTCCCCTACACCTTCTATTATGAAAACAGCAATAATTAAGCAAGGTCCCACATTGTGCCTGTAACTGACTGTACAGCCTACCCTCTACCAACAAGGAAATACGGCCCAGCATCAGTCACCACACAGGTGTCACATGGGACTAATCTTGATCACTACAGTTGACTTCTGTTGTCTTTACTGTGATTGTAATTCACATTCTTGTAGGTGCTGTGTTATTGTTTGCCTGGTTCCTTCAGCTTTTTTGACTCTGTCCTCACATGTTTGTCTTAATTCCTAAGAGTTGTCATTTCACATAGCACAGTAGTATACCATTTTATTTCTCTAACCACAGTTTATCGAACCATTACCCAATGGACAAAAAACTCTGTTTCTATTAATTTGCTAATTACAAAATGTGCTGCGATGGATAGTGAGATAGACAAAGTGTTCCTAAAGTCTGGACACGTAGACAAAAATGCATATTTTCAAGAAATGAAATGATTGAAATTTTCAACAACACTTTATTTAATTGCAACATTAACAAATAACATCTTCAATATGATTTCCATCATTTGTGATGTGCTTTGCAAGATTCACATGAATTCGATGCAATAACTCAGTAACTACACATTGCCATCAATTTTAGTACATTCACTCTTGGAATATGAATATGAAATCATATGATGTTATTTGAAGTTGAAGATGTTATTTGTTAAAATTCCAATTAAATAAAATGTTGTTGAAAATTTCAGTCATTTCATTTCTTGAAAATATGCATTTTTGCCTATGTATCCAGACTTTAGGAATACCCTGTATATGAGACCTATTTTTTTTTTGTCACTGACAACATGGATTTGCAGTAATCAGTACTACAGGCCTGATATCCAATGTTATGAACAGGTTAATAACTTTATTTACATAACTCCAAATCATTTTCCGGAATGGTTAGACCAATTCACAACTCTGCTTTGTGTGTATTAGTCTGTCTTTCTATAGCCTCTCCAGCATTGACTATTTCTATCTATTATTATTTTTACCAACTTGACAGATAGGACATGATACCTTAGAGTTGTTTTGTTTGTATCTCTCTAATGGTTAGTGATTTGAAGCATTTTTATGTGGTTATTTGTCGATTGCCCATCCTTTGAAAATTATGGCTATCTTCTGGATACTATTTGCTGTGTTTACAGACTTTTTTCCACAGAAATTTGAAACTCAGTCACTAGCTTCTATTCTGATGGTAGCTGCATTGATTTTGTTTCTGCAAAGGTCTTCTAATTTTATATAACTGAAATTGAATATTTTTTGTTTTATAATCACCTCCATCCTTTGTTGGATTATGAATTCTACCTGTAAACCATGATTGAAAAAGACACTTCCTTTAATTAATTCACCTCTTATTTATTTGTAATGTGACCTTTTTTTTTCCCAAAAATGAGTTCTGAATTTAATTCTTGCCCAACTCTTTTCAAGTTGTGCCAGGAGTTTTGTTTTTGTTTTGTTTCTGTTTTTCGGTGGGGAATTGGGTGCTGTTCTCCCAGTGATTTGTGTTCTGGTGTTTATTAAATAGTGGGCAGCTACTTTGGACTATTTTCGAATATTCTCTCTTCCACTGATATACTTTTCTGTTGGTTGTTGGTGGTCAGTTTTTAGTCCTGAGTCTTTATGACCCCATTTGGGATTTTCTTGGCAAAGATACTGGAGTGATTTGCCATTTCCTTCTCCAGCTCAATTTACAGATGAGGAAACTGAGTCAAACAGGGTTAAGTGACTTGCTCAGGGTTGGTCACACAGCTAATAAGTGTCTGAGGCCAGATTTGAATTCAGGATGATGAGTCTTCCTAACTCCAGCCCTGGCACTCTATCCAATATGCCTCCTACTTACCCAGCAAGGGAGACAACATGTAAATAAGTAGGTGCTTAAAAGATATATTAAGAGCAGGTGAAGGTAATCAGAAAGGGAGAAGCCCAACTGTGAGTAGGGGAACAATTAATGGTCCTAGAAAACAGAACATGCGATATAGCTCCCTCCTTCCTCTTGTTACAGAGACAGTATACAACAGAGGTAGGATGTGGCATATGGTATCACTTGTAGTCATTGTATTTTTATTTTTTAATTTTCTTCCTTTGGTACAAAGAGAATTTAATCTCTTTCTTGGGAGCAAGGAGGTAAAATATATCCAAAAAACATCATAATGCGTAAACGAAAGACATCATTGCAACTTCTTTTAAATAAATACATGAAATCTCAATTTTGCTGGTGTATAATTGTGTATAATGTTTGATAATTTATTCCTTCTCTATTTGTTGTGAATTTACTTTATTCTTTTCTATATTTTAGAAAACTGATTTTCCTCATTCTTTGGGAATGAAGTTGGATAATAGTTTTATCAATATAAAAAAACCCCTTGTTTTCTTCATTACTTTAAGGATCTTTTTTCCAGATTTATCTCTTTCTCCTCTGATTTTCCACATTTCCTCAGTTGTACTTGTTTTTGGGGTTCTTAATTTGTTGGTTTTACTTAGAAAATTTTAATTGTATGATAGCTTGTTTTCCAGTGAAGCTTTCAGGGATAACGTTTTCCCTCTGAGGAGTTCTTTAGCTGCATACCATAAATTTTGCTAAGTTGTCATTTATACTCTTCCCTTTAACTTAATTATTTATTGTTCTTATGTTTTTTTCCCTTTGACTCGCTCATTTTATGTTTTCCTTAGTCTCCATTTGGGTCTGTATCTTTTGCTCATGTTTCTTTTACGGATTTTTAAATTATTGTGTTATGGTCTGTAAAGTATGTGTTTAATATTACTGCCTTTTTACATTTATTTGTGAATTCTTTATTTGCTAGCATATGATTAGTTTTTATAACAGTGCTGTGTAATGGCAAGATACATGTATATTCTTTAATATTCCAACTCATTAAACACGATAACTTTCTAATATAATTTTTCCAACAATCCGTCCTGCTATTTTGTCCTTGTTCATCTGTTAGATTTATCTGGCTCTGAAAAAGGAAGATTCAAGTCTCTTTAATTATTGTGTCTTTTTGCAATTCACTTTACTTTTCTTTTAAGAATGAAGATGCTATTTCATTTGGTTCATGGATGCTCAATGGTGACAGTGTCATTGTCTGTGGTACCTTTCAGTGTAATGTAACTTTCTTTTTTCTCTTGACACAATCAATTTTTTGTTGTTGTCTTGAGGGAAAGCATGTTTGCACCTCCTTGATTTTTTGGAATTACCTGAAGTGTCATACATTTGCCCCATGTTCAGCTTTGTGTTCATTTTTTTTTCTTGTGTGCATCAAATTGTTGAGTTTTCACTTGCTATAATGAGTCTAATTGTGCTCGCTTTGGCAGCACATATACAGAGAACAATATATATATATATACAATACTTGGAACAATACAGAGAAGATTAGTATGGCCCCTGCACAAGGATCACATGCAAATTTGTGAAGCATTCCATATTTTTTAAAAGCAACTGTTGAAAACTAAAAATAAATAAATTAAGAAAAAAATGAAAAGAAAAAGAAATGTAGGTGACTGTCTCTTCTTTCTATCCCATGCAGGACCAGCCTTGCGTGGGGTAGAAAATGGTCAAGGCTTGAGAAAATATAAAGAAGAAAAAAAAGTGAGTCTAATTCTTTCACATACTTGGTAATAATTGTTAAGTTTGTGCATTCTTCATCAAATTCTGTTATGAATTTGAACTTTTTCTTTCTCGTTAAAATTACCACTTAGTCCTTATGGTTTGTTTTGTTTATACAGATCTTATCCTTGTCTTCTACCATGGACTCTGATTATCTTGCTTATTCCCAAATTCCTTGAGTTTACTTCTGTTGTTTCTCTCTAGAATTTTTTTCTCTCTTATTTTTGCAAAGATTAGTCTTTTCTCTCTCTCTTTTTTATTCTACCATTTTCCTCCAGGGTACAATTTGTATAAATATTGTTTTCTCTTTTTACATTTAATTTTAAGATAGTATATTATTTTTTTCAAATAAAAAATATTTTTTAAAAAGTTTATCTGTCCCTCTACTACCTCCCTTCCCCCCAATTAACGGAAAAAAAAACCCAAAGCCTTCAATATGGTAATACAGCAAAACAAATTCCTAAATTAGTCATTTGGGAAAATGCATGTCTCTTTCTGAATTTTAAGTTCATCACCTCTCTGCCAGAAGGTTAATGGTGTTTCATTTTCATTCTTTTGGATTCATGGTTTCTCAGTGCAAAAATAAATTATGAGTCCAAAAGAACAAAGATAAACATTTTAAAATCTTTCAAAGTTCTTTTTCTCTATAATGTTATCATTGTATAAATTGTTTTCTTATTTCTTCTCACTTCACTCTGTATCAGTTTATAAAGATCTTTGCAGTTTCCTCTGAAATGTCCATTTCATCATTTCCTGTGGCTCAACACCTAGTTTTGGCTTGGTGATGTATTTTTTCTTTCTTTGATCTCCCAGTAATATAGACCTAGTAATGATATAGTTATAAATTGTATGCACAGCTTAGTAACTCTTTGAAGTATAATTCCAAATTGCTTTACAGAATGACTGGACGAATTCACAGCTCCACCAACAATGTGTTAGTGTGCTTATTTTCCTCTCAGCCCCTCCAATGTTCATCATTCTCTACTTTTGTCATGTTTGCTGATCTGAGGGGTATGAGGCAAAAGCTCAGAGTTGTTTTCATTATAATTTCTCTAATTATTAGTGATTTGGAACATTTTTCATATGGCTATTGATAGCCTAGCTTTCTTTCTTTGATAACTTCCTGTTTACCGGTGTGGTGCTACATGCCTGGAATCCCCCTGTCATTCATTGAGGAACAGGGACACTCGCAGAGCTTTTGTTTCCCCAGTGCCAAGCATGATGTCTGGCACACAAAGGCTTGTTAGAAGACTGGTTGAACAGAAAAGGTAGAGGGTGGTCGTGGATGGGGGAGACCAATTACACCATTCACCTTAGGTCTAGAACAGAAAGGGGGAAAGGGGCAGTAGGCAGTTTCAGAGGAAACTGAGGAGATCTCTAAGATCTGATCTATAGTGCAGTGGACAGAAATAGAACAATTTATACAATGACAACATTTTAAAGAAAAACAACTTTGAAAAACTTCCAAACACTGACTAATGCAATCATTCCATGAGTCTAGAGGACTGAGATGAATCACAACACCTACCTCCTGCCAAAAAGGTGACAGAATTAAAATGCAGAATGAGATACATTTTTGGAAATGGCCAAGGAGGGAATTTGTTTTGCTGGACAGTGTGTTTCTCATGAGGTTTCCTTAATAGTTCAGTTGGGATGGAAAAAGGAGAGATAATGCTTTGTAAAAACAAATACAAATTTCCAGACCCTGTTCCCAAGAAGCCTGTGTTCTAACATTCCAATGAACTCATGAGCCTTCACCTGGTTGAGATGAAAAGATCTGGCTGGGACCTAGGCTTACAATCTCTTCCTCTTATCATTTCACTGTAGTAGATTTCATGACAATTTCTTTAAAAAAAAGAACTAAACTTTTACTTAAAAAAGGGGTCTATGTACCTTTAAGATGAATTGAAATCAATCAATAAACATTTATCAAGGACCTACTACGTGCCAAGCACTATGTTAAGTAAGTTAGAGGTGCAAAAACCTCATCATTCAACTGAAACTGCTCTCTACAAAGTGACCAATGATCTTCTAATGGCCAAATCTAATGACCTTTTCTCAGTCCTCATCCCTTTTGACTTCTCTGCAGCCTTAAATATTGTCAATCACTCTCTTCTCCTTCATACTCTTCCCTGTCTATGTTTTTGGGCCACTTTCCTCTCCTGGTTCTTTTCCTATCAGTCTGACCACTCCTTTTTATTTTCCTTTATAGGTTCTTCATTGAGGTCATGCCCACTAATCATGGGTGTTTCCCAAGGCTCTGTCCTGGGTCCTCTTTTCTTTTCTCTTTGTATTATCTCACTTGGTGATATCCTCAGTTCCCACGGGTTCACTTATATGCTCCCTTCTGACCAGCTGTCCCATATCACTATTTTTGGACATCTCATAGTGTACATCCTAGAGCTAGCTCAGATTTACTTGTTCAAAATTGAACTTCTTATATTCCTCCCCAAACCTTCCCCATAACTTCCCTCTTACTGATGAGGCATCACCATCTTCTCAGTCTCTTAGAATTGCAATTTTAGGATTAGTCTCAGTGACCTTTTATATACAATCTGTTATCAAATCTTTTCACTTCTACCTTCAGAACCAGTAAAAGTGGCTCCATCTATCCTCAAATCTCTCTGCCACTGGCTTACATGATCCTACCTTACTCCCTCCCTCATCTCCATAAAGCCAAAAAAGCCCATTCTAGTTATTATAGCCCAATCTTCCAGGCTAGACAAGAAAGGCATGGTATTGCTTCTTGAAGGATGCACTTTTTGCCTGTATACTTGAAGGAGGATGTCTAAACCTGTTATCAGCTTAATTGATAGACTAGTTAGAGACAGGTAGGAGGGGATGGTGATGAGATAAAGAGTGATCACATTCATTTGGTGTTGGGGTCAGTGTAGTGGTAATCAGGGTGGGGCTTTTTGCTGTTCTTCTCATAAGTGCCTTTAATCCTTCTGGCCTTTGTTTGAATGGGGCAGGTAAAATGGGATCTTTTTGCCTTGGAGTACTTCTCAGCAGTAAGACAATGTTATGGTAATCAGGACAGGACTTTCTGTTGTCTTCTCCTTTGGAATGCTGAGGTAGTTAAGTACCTTTGATGAGTCTTGCTTTTCAAATGTAATGGCCAGCAAAATGGGACATTTCACTGTTCTTTGAGTGCTTCTCAGCACTGAGGTAATCAAGTGCCCCAGGGCCCTGAGACAGGTGTATAAGATCTGAGATTGGTGTTTGACCTTTGGGGCTCACTCGTGGAAGGAGTGTTGAGACTCTGGGCAAGCCATTGTAATTGCCCCTCAGCTTTGCTAACCCAGACCCATTGGTTCTTCTCTGGGAACTGAATTGTGATTTGGTCTGTTTACATTGTGTATGTTTGTAATTTGTTTGTATTTGCTCTGAAGTTCAGAGTGCTGGCTTTTCCCTCAGAACTAAGTGAATGATATATGTATGTTTGATTAAACTGAGACTGTTAACCCCTTAGAGTTACTTTCCTTAGTAAAGCAGATCAAAGAACCTGTGCTGGCAGTTCTTGTAGCTGGTCTCATTGGGTCTTACACCCCTACAGCAGCTGCTAGCCAAATTGTTGTTACAGTCAGGTAGAAGGCAGGTGACAGGGATAGGGCAGAGTAGTAAACTTGAAGAAATGTGAGAGGCTGGAGGGAGCAAGGCTGTGGTTTTGCCTTTTTATTTTTTGTTCAGTCTTTGTCCTGGCTGTATAACTTTCTTGTGTATTTCTATTTTCATCAGAATGAGCTTTCATAATGAGATTCCACATTTTCCATAAGCTAATCATAGCACTAATAAACCACAGGTACTAATCCATGTGCTTACCTCCACCATAAAAATACTTGACAACTCCAGTAATGAAGACTGAGCACAAATACTAGGACCAAATAATTTTGAAGTTAGCAACATAGACATTAAATAGAAGTAGAAATAAACAGAGAACTACTTATAAAAAACAACCTACACATTGAAGTCCCATCAATGATGTTTTCTATTGCTTAATTTCTTTAGTTTTTACAGGTCTGACTTTCATGGCTTTATTCACCTTATAAAAATGTATTCTATAATTTTGGTATGCTGCTATTGCATGCTTGTGGTGTGTTAAAGTCACATGATAGGGAAATAATATAAGAAACATGCCCAGAAATATTGGAAATAAAGGGGAGAGTACGAACCGATAGAATATGCAAACCACCAAAAAGAAAGAAACCCCAAGCTTAAACCAACGAACAATGTATTGACCAAGTTCCATAGTTTTTGCATCGAAAGGAAAATATCTTAAACAGCCAGAAGAAAGCAATTCACATATTAAAAAGCACCAAATGTTATGCATAAGACAATCATGACCAGAAACTTCAGAAGAAGCTTCACAAGGAACAGGAGATTGCCTTGCACCCTAAAATTACCTTCCCTGCAAAATGAAGCCTGATGAAGAAAGATGGCTTTCAGTGAGGTTGCAAAATCTCATCTTTTCCTATTCAGAAATCCAGTACCATACAGAGTCTTTTACATCCAGACTGACCAAGCAGCTGAAACTTAACAGGGTAACATACATATACTTGAATGCAAATACAGCATAAAGGATGATTCACTGTTAACACTCTTTGAGGAGGTTATGAGTCTTCTGTAGATTTTAAATCTCATGTAATAAAAGCAGCACTGAAAACAAAAAATGAGATACTAGACTGAATACTAGTAAATGGTTCAAAACCATCAAAGAAATTACAGAAATGCAGAAGAAAAGAGCTCTTGAGTTACAACCCCACACTCATCAAACTGGCAAAGGTAGCAAAGGATGGAAGAATTCAAGGGGGTGGAGTGGTTGGGAAAATGGGCAAATTGATTCACTGCTGGTGGAGCTGTGGATTGGTCCATTTGTTTCAGAAAATAATTTAGAGTTATGCAAGAAAAGTTACAAAACTGTCCATACATTTTGACCCAGTGATCCTGGTATTGGACTTATACCCTAAGGATGTTTTTTGACAACAAGAAAAGATCCATCTGAAGGAAAAGACTTATAGCAGCACTATTTGTAATCACAAAGAGTCAGAAACAAGCTGCGTGCTCAGTGATTACAGAGTGCCTGAACAGATTGTGGTATATGAATGCTACAGACTGTTACTGTGCCTTAAGGAATGGTGAACATGAAGAATTCAAAGAAATATGGGAAGGCCTGTATGAAGTGATGCTCAGTGAACCAACCCGAAATGAAAGAACATTATACACAATGACTCCAGCTATGTCCATGAAGACAAATTTAAAGGGTTACAAAACCTTGACTAAGCACATTGGACAGTGTTGGTAGTGTCTTATGAAGCATATACCCTTCCATTCAGAACACTTCTCAAAGTACAAAAGGGCAAGTCCGAGCTGTTATACTTAAATATTTGGGGGAATCGTATGTGGTGGGGGGGAGGCATTCACTTGTGAGCATACTGGTGTTTTGCATGATGTATTGAAAAAAAATTTGTTAGTGAAAAGACACTGCTCCTGTGCCCCCCCCCCACATACACATAGATACTCACATACAATCGGCCCAGGGTGATGGCGCTGAGCAGGCTGCCAGGTGCAGCATCTCAGTTCCCCAGGCAGCACTTTGGGAGGCTCCCTTCCATTGGACACGGACAGGCCACAGCATGACTGTTGGGCCAGGCAATCAAAGACTTGTTGTATACTGTTCCAACTGTGTACCACACTGGCATTATCGAGGCCTGTCTAATTCCTTTGCTTCACTGAGCATCACAGACTGACCATGGTGGTTGCCCCCCCCCCCAAACTCAGTGTTAATACCTGCATTGTAATGCACTGCTGAGAGGTATATATGAAGCAATCAGAGTACAAGGAGGCAGGGTGATTTAGTGCCATCAGTCACAGCAAATCCCTTCAATATCTCTCCTGTACCTACAACTGTTTCCATCATTTCCTAGTGGAGTGAACACACAATGTTGATAAGCTTCTCCAGATAGTCAAGCCTGCACAGGATTTTCCCACATCCCAGCTCACTTAACAGAATCAAATGGCTTGATTAGGCTCATGAAAACAACCTACATATCAAAATGCTGTTCTCAGTGCCTCTGATACAGCTGCCGAAGGGAGAAGAGCAGTCTGCTATTCTGGGAGCCTCACAAAAACTGCAGAGATTGAGGGGAGGATGCCTAGAGCACTCCATCTCCTGTCTGCTTTTGCATGGCTGGGCCCCAAATTCCTTCCGTCTGAGCCTCTGGGAATCTCTAGTTTCTCTCAATGCTAAACGTTAGCCCCCCCATTAGCTTGTATCTACTTTGCACACATTTACTCGCTGTCTTTGCCAGCAGGAATGGAAGCTCCTTGAGGACAGGGACCGTTTCATTTTTGTCTTTGTATCCCAGTACCTAGAAGAGTAGGTGGCACATTAATAAATGTTTGCTCATTGACTCATGAGCCTACTAGCCATCTGTTGAGTAGGAGAAGCGCTTATACTTTCCCTAACACAGAGGCAATAATAGGGACACATTCTTGAGCCCCTTCCATGTCAGTCTAGGTGGATGAAGTCACATCTAGTGGGCCCTCGGGTGGTTACTGCTGCACCCGGCTGCCAACCCTCCCCCTCCTCCATCACCTGCTGCCAGCCCATCTGTGCCTGGAAGGAGGGAAGTGAACAAGAGGCACAGTATCAGGTTTATAACAAAAGATTTCAGCCAGTTCTGAGGGGTGGCCCAAGTTCTGATCCACCTGAGACTTTGAGATCATGGTAGAAAGAGGCAGGCCCAAATTTAATCATAGTACTAAAGAGATGATTTGGAGATCTCTCAGTGGTCTTAGGCTAAGCTAGTCAAATACATTCTGGAAAAGAGATGTGAAGACAAATTGGACCTTTAGCAAATGCCCTGAGCCACTCCCCTGAAGAGGTTAAAGCAAAAATGATGATTGTAGGGGAACCATAGGTTTCTAGGGGTGCTCGAGACCCCAAAATACCAACACACCGGGTCCTGCTGAAAGAATTCGACTCAAGCCTTCTCAGCCATGGGAAAAGAGAAGGTTTATTAGGGATTCACCACAATGAGCTCTCTTAAGAAATCCCACCCTTTGTGACACCTGTTTTCACAAGCGGGCCAGATTCAACCTGCTGAGCTACATTGAATCTGAGCTGAGCTAGATGGAACCTGAGCACCTTCATGGAGGCAAGATGGAGATTATATACACAAAGATTGTAGGAGGGATTGAGGGGTGGTCTGGGGTGACTAGAGGAGGGGTTTAGGGAGGGTCTTGAGGAGGAGTCTAAGGGGGACCAGGTGAGGTCAGAGTCCAGGAACCAAGAGAATGGAATTAAGGGTTGGAAGTAGCTGAAGGCATGTATATCTATAGTAACAATAGAGGGCAAGGTTTAGTTAGAGATTTGGGCCTAACGATAACGTGAGGCTTGTGGCCTTAGGGGAAGGCCAGATCTAGTTGGAAGATTCAAGGACAGTTCAAGGGGGCTCCCAGAGACTGTATTCCAGATTCAAAGGGGTTCCCAGAGACTGTGCCCTCATCACCCCCACGGCACCACCCTGCCCCAACCCCATCTGAAATGAATGGTTCAAAGAGGAGTTCCCTTTCTCTCCAACTTTCTTCAGCACTTAGGAGTTATTACAACCCAGCTGCTTGGGAGACAACTTGAAAACACTTCCAAAGCCCAAACCCAAAGGAGTTTACTCCGGTAGGAAACCAGAGCAGATTTAGAACTTATAACTCTTCTTCTTCCACCTCATAGGGAAAGTCAAGAGTCGGACAAAACCTGCCCAAGTCAGCCTAAGTGATTCAGAGGCCCAAAGGCTTCCCCATGTTCCTCTATAGCACTCGGTGGACAAAGAGGCCCAAGCAGTCACTTGAAAGCTGCTGCCCTGGGAGGAGGACATGGGGCAGGCTCACACTAGATTTTGCAGCCACATGGAAAGGAGCTAAGCGCAGTTCCTGCCAGCTCTCCTTGGGGTTCCGAGCACTCTGCCTCCTTCCACTTTGGCCTATTATTCTCTGGAGGCAGATGACTCTGCCTGCTGTTTCCCAGAGTGACAGACAGCCTGTGTGTCCACTGGGCCTACTCAAGGCACACATGCATTAACAAGCAAGCTCCATTTTACACCAGCATTTCTTTCATGGGAATGAGTAGAAACTGAGGAGCTAAAGGGGCAAAAACTTACTCCATATCCAATTTTCTGAAGCATTCAAGCTGGATAAACAAACAACACCCATGATGAGTGACCATTAAGTCACAAAACCTCAGTTACGGTCTCCTCCCTAGGTTAGCATCTCCTCCCACTTAGCTGAAACCTACAATGCTGCTTAGTGAGACCCAAGCAGATTGGGAAAAATTGCGCAGTGTCATGGATCAAGAAAAGCAGCCGACAGCTTTAAGGCTCTCCACTCCAGTGAGAAATAAGGTGGGATTTGTGAGGCTTCTGGTCAGCTCAAGCAGGGATACTGCAGTAATTAGAAATGATTTTCTGGAAGTTTTTTCTGCAGTCTGACTAGGCAGTGCTAAGTCCCTTGAGAAGGAGGTGACAGGCTACAGTCTGGCCAGTGAGCACTACAGTGCCTCCAGACTAGGGGGGACCAATGGGAAAGGGGCTGGGAAAGAATATTCAAGAAGCCCAGAGGAGATGTCTCATCAACAATGCTGAGAGAAAAAGGGTGGGGTCCTAGTTTAACCATTTGGAGCAAGATTAGGACTTGAAATCAAATTGTTAAAAGGCAGTCACCACCCAGATTTTTTGGTAATTGTTTTAATTCTTGGCCTCTGAGTTTCTAGAGCAGAAGTAGATCTTAAAAGGGACAAGGAGAACTTCTGGGTCCCAGAAATGAGTTTTGAGCAGGATGGAATCAGAAGGTCAGGCCTCTGAGGATTCCAAGCCAGAGAAAAGGAAACAAAGGAGAAGTGTAACATTGGCCTTCAAAGGTTGGACCACATGGTTATGGGTTTGGATGTCAAACAACTCTTGAAAACCATCTATGAAATTATATAGGGGCTGAGAGCTTTTCATCCAAATCCACACCCTCTTCCTGATGTTTCTATGGGTGACCCCTCTCTACACTTCCTTGTAGGTAGTCCTGAGGGTAGTGATCATTTCCATGGAGATGGTAGCCAGTGTCAGTTGCTCTCCTGTATTCCATTCCCAAAGCTTCAACTGGCACCTCAAACTCACTATGCCTCAAACAGAACTCATTTTTCCTTCCTCCCTTCCTTCCCTCCCTCCTTCCTTTCCTCTCCATTTCTTTGTCTTTACTTCCTTCCCTCATTCCTTTTTTCTCTGTTTCTTTCTCCTCTCTACCTTCCTTTTTCTCTCCATTTTTTTCTCCTCCCTACCTTCCTTTTTCTCTCCATTTCTTTTTCCTTCCTTCCTTCCTTCTTCCCTTCCTTCAACTACATTAATGAAATTCAACTCCTTTTTTCTTCCTCTGATATGAACACTCAATTAAAATAATTTCCCAGTGGGGCCAAACTACTTCCCTAAAATTTTAAGGTCCTGTGATTTTTAAGTGGAGACAGTTCCTCCACTGATCAAATAAGTAAGCAAACATTTATTAGATACCTGCTATGTATCAGGCTTGTGCTTTATTAGATACCTACCATATGTCAGGCCCTATGCATGCCACTGGGGAAAAAGAGACTAAAATGAAACATTCCCTGCCCTCAAGGCTCTTACTTTCTATAAGGGGAGACAACATGTACATATTTGAGTATTCACAGTAAACACAAAGTAATTTTACTGAGGGGGAAGACATTAACAGCTGGTAGGGAGGGGGTTGACAGTATTGGAGCTGGTGCAGATCCCAATTGCTCTGTAACTTAGAACAGTAGATGGTTTTCCAAGGTTACTATGGCCCCAAACATTTCTAACTAAGTGACCAACTCAGTAGCTCTCTGGACTCTCTGAACATCCTCCAAATGCAAACTTGAAGGCTCTCCAGCTTTTAGGGCCTGCTAGATGTTGTTCTCTGTTGGCACAGCGTTTGAGAAGCTAGGGCCACACCAAGTCTACAATGAGGCATCAGGGCCAGACATTTGACACTTATCAAGTAATTGTCATTTTGTTTTTGTCTGAACCTGTGATTTCCTATGTGTGGGGAACTCCCAATATGTAAACTCCCTCCACTAAGGCAGCTGGGCATCTCATCTATAAGTCATGGCCTGAGTTTCTTGGGGGCAATGACTTGCCTATAGTAACACAGAAGACATATTAGAAAAAACAAAGTAACATGGTCTTTGGTAACTGCTGAAGGGAGTAAACTTCTGTCCTGTATTAAGAGGAACCATGCGGGATAACCTGTCCTCTCAAGGCTTAGGCAATGGTGGCCAGGAGGTAGAACAATCCACCCTTTTGGACCAAGGAATATTAAATAGAGCAGTCCAATGATGACACTTCCTTACATGTGTCAGCATGTTTGTCTCTGGTGCCCTGTAGGGGCTCACCCTTGGCCTGGAGGTGGGGACAAAAGCCTAGAGCCTTAGATATTGGTCAAGCAAGTGCCCAGGCTGGAGACTTCCAGCGGGGTGCCAGTCAGCCCTTTTGGTAGTCCTCTCCAAAGGTTTCCCCACCCCTAGGGCTGCAGATTGGCTGCTGTGAACCTGGGTTTGACTGTATTAAGCAAGTCTCATAGATTCCATATATGAGACACTTGAATATAAAAATTTATAAAATTTTATAAATTTATAAAAGTATATAAGACATGTAACATATTCAAATAACTTTTTTCCTAACTCAATTGGATTAAAAATATCCTGGGTCAAGCAAAAAAAAATAGGTTACTGAGTTTCAGGAGAGTATCCACGTTAATGAATGAATGTTGGTTAGTATTCTGGAGCAAGTGAATGGTGCAACCCAGTGCATTTGCTTTAGACTTGTGGCATTTGGAATTACCCGGCCCCTTTGAGGGCATGATGTTCTTAGCTTATTTCCCTAGAGACAATTTAAATGCCTTAGTTCACGTGCCCTCCAGATCCCTTATATTGGGCCAGCCTTATTCCTAGGTAAAATATGCACCACTCCCTAGTGAGGCTTAATAGACAATGAAAGGGTTATTGGATTCCAGATATCTTCCCAACAGTATTATTGTCGCACCCAGGATCCCCCCATTTCTCTAGGTTCAGAAGATGCTAATGTGATGCTGTTTCATGGGGTTGGGGATTGTCAGTTAGTAAACATTTATTAAGCACCTATTATATGCCAGGCACTGTGCTTAGTTCAGGGGATACGAAAAATCTAATGTCAGTCTGCTTATTTATTTCTAATAATTATGTGTATGAGTTTTCATTTTTGTTTCCTAGTGTAACTCTATAATTATGGGTTTCTAGTTGTTGAATCCTTTGGGAGGAGGTAGGTCCTTGAGAATGTGGCAGGGGAGTAGATGTAGCTAGTTACTTGGGATGTGCTCATTCATTGAGCCCAGGACCTGTCTATTAGCTTGGCTTGGAGCCCAAAGACCTAAGTTTGGGTTCTACAGATGATACTTCTTAGTGATCTCAGACCAGTCATATGACCTTGTTGAGCATGAGTCTTTTCATCTGTCCAACAGAGATAACCTCAGAGTGTTGTTGTAGGGAAGGTATTTTGGCTACTAGAAAACAGCATACTTTCCCACTTTTGCCCAAACTCAGACCTGTCCAGCAACTATACCAGTTAAGACAAATAGCAAGAATCTTTGGCAGGGTCTGTGGCTCATTCACAGGTTCCTCCAGCTGAAGATTTTATCTTGGTACATGGGAATCACGACCTTGAGCAAGTTAATGAATGGCTCTTTCTCTGTGTTCTCAAAATCTATCAAGTGGAAATAGAAACTCCCACCCTACCAACCTCACGTGGTTATGAAGAGAATCGAGGGTGCTAACACATGAGAAAGCCTGGCCAGTGTATAAATTGCTATATAAGACACTGTGCTATACAGTCTTTTGACTTACTGGTTTCCATTTTAAGTGTCTGGATGACAACACATTTCTTATATTTATTTCCTGAACAATCTCATTCCATAACATGTCCATCATACAGAAATAAGAACTTTTCCACTGGCTTTGGGAGATTGGACTGGGAGACAGGGTAGTCGAAAAGTGAAATCAAATTCCACCCTTGATATATGAGCCTAGGGCTAGGCTGGGAAAGCTATGTACATGGGATTCTGCCTCTATCTAAGCCTACCAAGGCAAGGGGGCCCCAAGTAGTGGAATGATCCTCCCCTTCCTCTCTGTTGTCCCCTTAACCATGCCACGCCCTGTACTTTGGCTCATCTTGTCTCCCCTGCCTGGAATGCTATCCAGTCTCTCCAAGTCCACCCTGAGTCTAAGCTCCTCCACGAAGCTCTCTCTAGGGTACACATATTATGTGCATGGTGGCTCATGGCACTTCCTTGAATCCTGTTCATCCTCCAGAATCAGGCATTGCTCATTTCAGTGAATCTCATGTGAGAACTCTTTACCAATACAGATTGAAACCTGTCCCCATCTTCTTGCCCCGTGTAATTTTTGTACATATTCTCTCACAGAGAGTTCATTCAAAGTGATAAAGGGCCTTCTCTGGGTATTTTGACATTTGACAGATCATAGATTTAGAGCTGGGAGAGACTTTAGAAGTTGAGTCTAAACTCCTGACTTTTACAGATGAGGAAACTGAGGCAAAGAGTTTTGCCAAGCTCACATAGCTAGCATTAGTGATTAACTGATAGATTAAGTGCTTTTTCCAGGCTGGTTCAATATGAGGAAAACTATCAGCATAACTGGGGATAGCAACAGCAAAACTGGCAGAAACCATATGATAATCTCAATAGATGCCAAAAAAGCTTTTGACAAAATACAACACCCATTCCTATTAAAAACAATAGAAAGCATAGGAATAAATGGAGTGTTCCCTAAAATTATAAATAGCATCTACCTAAAACCGTCAGCAAGCATTATATGTAATGGTGATAAGCTAGATGCATTCCCAATAAGATCAGGGGTGAAACAAGGATGCCCATTATCACCCTTGTTATTCAATTTGGTACTAGAAATGTTAACTTTAGCAATAAGAGAAGAAAAATAAATTGAAGGAATTACAATAGGCAAAGAAGAAACTAAATTATCACTCTTGGTAGATGACATGATGATTTACTTAGAGAATCCCAGAGCATCAAGTAAAAAACTATTTGAAATAATAAAAAACTTTAGCAAAGTTGCAGGATATAAAATAAACCCACATAAATCCTTGGCATTCCTATACATTACTAACAAACCCCAACAGCAAGAGGTAGAGAAATTCCATTTAAAGTTACTGCAGACACTATAAAATATTTCGGAGACTACCTGCCAAGACAAACCCAGGGCTTATGTGAACACAATTATGAAACACTTTTCACACAAATAAAGTCAGATCTAAATAAATGGAAAAACATCAGTTGCTCATGGTTAGGCTGAGCTAATATAATAAAAATGACAATTCTACCTAAATTAATTTACTTATTCAGTGCCATACCAATCAAACCACCAAAAAAGTATTTTATAGAGCTGGATTAAATAATAACTAAATTCATCTGGAAGTACAAGAGGTCCAGAATATCTAGGGAATTAATGAAAGGAAATGCTAGGGAAGGTGGCCTAGCCATACCAGATATTAAACTGTACTATAAAGTAGCAGTTATCAAAATTACCTGGTACTGGCTAAGAAACAGAGTGGTAGATCAGTGGAATAGGTTAGGTACACAAGACACAATAGTCAATGACTATAGCAATCTACTCTTTGATAAACCCAAAGAATCTAGCTTCTGGGCTAAGAATTCACTATTTCACAAAAACTGCTGGGAAAATTGGAAAATGATAGGGCAGAAACTGGGCATAGACCAATATCTTATACCATGTACCAAAATAAAGTCAAAATGGGTTCATGATTTAGGAATAAAGGCTGGTACTATAAGCAACTTGGGAGAGCAAAGAATAGTTTACCTGTCATATTTATGGGAAAGGAAAGAATTCATGACCCAAAGCATTACAAGAAGCAAAATGGATAATTATGACTATGTTATATTGAAAAGTTTTTGTATAAATAAAACTAATGCAACAAACATTAGGAAGGAAGCAGAAAATTGGGAAAAAATCTTTACAACCAGTGTCTCCAATAAAGGCCTCATCTCTAAAATATGCAGATAACTGAACCAAATTTATAGGAATACAATTCATTCCCCAATCATGAAATGGTCAAAGGATATGAACAGGCAGTTTTCAGAGGAAGAAATTAAAGATATCTGTAGTCATATGAAAAAATGCTCTAAATCACTACTGATTAGAGAAATGCAAATCAAAACAACTCTTAGGTACCACATCTCTCCTGTCAGAGTGGCTAACATGACAAAACAGGAAAATGATAAATGCTGGAGAGGCTATGGGAAAAGTGGAACATTGCTACATTGTTGGTGAAGTTGTGAATTGATCCAGCCATCCTGGAGAGCAATTTGGAACTATGCCCAAAGGACTATAAAAATGTGCATACCCTTTGACCCAGCAATAGCATTTCTAGGGCTAGATCCCAAAGAGATCACACAAGTGGGAAAGGGACCTGTATGTACAAAAAATATTTATAGCAGCTCTTTTTGTGGTAGCAAAGAGTTGGAAATCAAGGGGATGCCCATCAATTGGGGAACGGCTAAACAAGTTGTGGTATATGAATGTAATGGAATACTATTGTGCTATAAGAAATGTTGTGCAGACGGACTTCATTATAACCTGGAATGACTTATATGAACTGATGCTGAGTGAGGGGAGCAGAACCAGGAGATCAATATACACGATTACAGATGCATGGTATCTGTAAGGACTAACTTTGATAGACTTGACTCCTCTCATCAATGCAACGTTCAAAGTCAGCCCTAAAAGACTCATGGAAAAAGCTATCCACATCCAGAGAAAGAATTATGGAGTCTGAATGCAGATGGAGGCAAACTATTTGCACTCTCTCTTTTTTCCTCTTATTTTTTGGTTTCATTTCTCCTTTCTCATGATTCATTCCATTGGTTATAATTCTTCTTTACAACTTCACTATTATGTAAATAAGTTCAATGTGAAGGTAAATATAGAACCTACACTGTATTACATGCTGTCTTGTGGAGGAGGTGGGAGGGGAGGGAGGGAGAGAAAATTTGGAACCCAAAAACCTGTGGAACTGAATGTTGTAAAACTAAAAATTAAAAAAAAAAAATTAAACAAAAAAAAAAAAAAGAAAAAAAGGGTTTACTTAGGCTTGGTAGATTGACCCAGATGTATGGAAGGAGTGAGAAGAGGTATGGGCATCAGGGAATATTACAGCTATAAAGGATCTTGGGAATCATCTGGTTTAACTCAGTCATTCACAGAGGAGGAAGCTGGTTAAGTATGTTGCTCAAGATCTTGGGACTAGTTAGTGGCAGAACCAGACCTTGACACTAGGGCCCTCTCTACTCATGGAAATTCCCCAAAGGGCAACCAAGAGTTTCTCATAGCGTCATCTAAATGGGAGTCCACTGATCTGCTGGAGCCCCATGTTTGACAAATTTGACACGTAGGTTTGCTTCAGCGGGGGAAGGGAGGAGCAAGTGTTGGCGCCACTAATATCCAGAGGTAGCATGGACACCGATGATCCCAGAATAAAAGGAATCACCAAAGTCTACCGTTCTACCCTGATGAGAGCACACAACCTCTTCTTTTCTGCCCCCAATTATTTCTCTGTTTCCATTGGAGTCCCACTTACTATAAATGAATTTCACTGGTTTTGCTCTGTTTCGGTATGAGGAGATTATAGATTCCGTCAAGGCAGAAAGAGTTGATGAACAAAAAAAATGAAGAGCCAAATCCCTTGGGACTATGATTCCGTTTTTCTTCCTGGGATCTCTAAGGTACCTCTGCCATCCTCATGTGTCCTGGTCCTGGGTAGGATTTGACTAACAGGAACATGGGCCAGGACATGGAGAACACTTCAGGGCCCTACACAGTCCCCAGGTACTATCTGTGGAAGAAGGTTCTTTCAAAGATTGTTTTTTTAAGAAAGAGAAAACGAAAGGTCCTTTGCTATGACTCCATCTCTGTATACCGAACACAGAATAAGAACGCTTAAGGAGAAATAGCTGGCCATGTACCCTTGAGAGCGAAGAACCTCCATGTTCCTTTTAGAACTTTTTCTTTTCTCTTTTGAAGTTTATTTTATTTGACTTCAAGCAAAGAAAAGGTAGAATGGGATACAAAATGAGTTTTAAACTGAACATCTACTTTCAATCTTATGAAAATGAACAATTAGCTGCTATTTCTCTCTCAGATTTGTCTGCTCCTCAGTTATTATAGTGCCACGGTTCATTCATTAGCCATCATTCAGCATGATGCAAGGGCAGGCCTAAGGAAGAAGCATCATCACTGACAATCACGAGCTTGCCCTTTCCATCTCTCAAAATAGCTAGTGCTCTGACTCATCTCCCTGGGCTTTCGGCCTTCTCCTGGCTCTTACTGGACATTCAGCTGCTCCCTAGCTTCTTGTCCATTCTCAAGCTGAGCTGTTTTCCTGTTGCAATTAGGAGCTGAGATAATTTTTTTTCTAATAGTTTCTCATTCTCTAAGTCACCAACATATTGTGCCTGGCACAGAGTAGGGGCTTAATAAATGCTTATGACTGATTGCTATAATTGTTCATTGCATATCTACTTGGTTTGCTCAAGTTTGGTACTTAACCTGGGGTCCAGGAAGTCAGCTTCATGAAAACCAAAATGCTGTAATTACATATAAATGACTTCCTTTGTCATCCCATACATTTTATTCTACTCATTTAAAAACATTATTCTGAGAAGGGGTATGTAGGCTTTGCCAGACTGACAAAGGGCTCTATGCAGGGATATGCTGGTAAATGTTTAACAATTGGCTCTCCAAAAATATATGTACACACAACGGATTCTAAAGTTTAATCTTCATTATTAACATTTTGCCATCACTTTCTTAAATCTAGACAATCAACAAAGCAGTAAATCAAGCCCGGATTTGTAGAATTTGCTAATTTTCAAGGTGTACATGCTCACACTGAAGATTTTACAATTGCCTGTCATGCACAGTACAATGCTGGGTCCAAACACACAGAAAGTTAAGAACCCTTGTTCCAAAGCAATCAGATCTTTTGATGCTGTTTCAGCTCTATTTGGAGTTCTGGGACTAACTCCATTTGCAAATAGAAATACAGCTCTCCAAAGTAGCAATCAGTGTAGTTTGGGGGAGAGTATGTGCTCTTGCCAAACCTGTTCGTAGCTACTGATTGCTCGCTTTTAAACTTGTAACTAGTGTATATGTCCTGCAGGATGGGAATCCACAATGGGTTTCTCACATTAATGTGCTGTGCATTTAGTATTTCTTAAAGGTAGCTAGGAGGTGCCATAGTGAATAGAGGGCTAGGCCTGGAGTCAGGAAGACCTGAATTCAAATGTGGCCTTAGATACCCACTAGCTGTGTGACCACTGTTTGTGTTAATTTCCTCATCTGTAAAATGGATACCATAATAACACCTACATCATGGGGTTGTTGTAAGGATCACAAGAGAGAATATTTGTAAAAAACATGCTTGGTACAGTACCTGGCACATAGCACGCAGTATATAAATGCCTTCCTTCCCTTCCCTAGTAGTGTACGCAGAGATTCAGCATTCATTTATCAATCCACAGCACATTCATGATCACGATGTACAGGATTATTAGATACCTCATTTTGATTCTCCAAACATTTGACAAGCACCTTACTATGTACTAGGCATTGGACTAGAGACTGAAGATACCAAACCAAAGCAAACCCCAAAAGAAGAACACATCCCTGAACTCAAGGAGTTTTGTTCTACTAGTGAAGAGAAAGGTAACTGCTTTGCTTTTCCCACAGATAAACAACCAGGAGGCATTTCTGGAGCACCTACTATGTGCCAGATACTATGTTAGACACTGGTGATACTAGGACACAAAATGAACCACTCCCTACCCCCAATGGATGTGTGTTCTAAGGGGGGAGGCAAGTACACTTACAAAAATATACAGGAGAAATATAAAGTGAAGACATCTAAATATATACCAAATAGTTAGGGAGAGAAGGAAGGAGGAAGGCATCTGCATTTAGAAGGAACAAGGAAAGGCCTCAGTGTAGAATGTGGTGCTTGAGCCTTTTCTTCAGGGGAGAAAAATTCTGAGATGGAGGTAAGAGGGGCTGGAGAGAGGTTAGAATCTATTCCTTCTGGCCCCTTCTACACCATCACCTTCCTGCTCCTGCCTCTTCTTCCCTTCTCCTCCCAATCCCCTGACATGCCCCCCCCCCAAAAAACAACCAAAATCAGGACCGTGTTAGGGGATCACAGACTACTCCTTACCATGAGAGAACAGCAAGTTGGGGTCTGTTAAACCTGAAAATTTGGTTGAAGGAAACAACAGAGCTAGGTGATAGAAAAATCCATGTTGTTTATTATTTTTTCCTTAAAGCATAGCTAAGCTAGTTTACTTGTACATACAAGGAGTCAGAGCATAAACTCTGGCTGCCTGAACAAAGCAATGAGAAAACTTATATACGTTATTTTAGCAGAGCTAGCAAGCCTGTGTTACCTCATTTTTTATAACCCTAATGTATGTTTAACCATGATACAAGAAGAGGATTTTATTTGTAAAGAATGTTGACAAAGATCAGTTAATATTAAGCGAGGTAGTCTCTCTTGGGGTTAGGGTCTCATCCTTTAATGGCTAACAGGTGTAAGAATGTCCCTAGGTCAGTCTAATCTGGCCTTGTTGACAGAGGTAAGGGTATTTCCTGAGCAAACTTTTAGAGAGAACAAAGAAGCCCAGGTCCTGGATCCTTATCCAGTTACTCATTAATTCAGGCTCTGGGTCTAGTTGAAATTAAAAATTATATAAAATGGTATAAAACGTTCCACAGGTCTAACATCAGACCCCCAAATTCCACAACTTCTGCTGCTAGGGAAACGAACAGAAAAAGCCAGAGCTCCCTTTTCTTTAAGGGGTTATTTATGTAGTAAACACACCTTTCCCACTTGAGGCGCATTAGAGAATAATTAAACTCACCAGGTCATCTCCATTATAAAGCCACCTTGATTTAGCACTGCTGAGGGAAGTAATTAGTTGTATTAGAAACCAGAGCCTCAGACAAAAGGAGGCAGAATCCCGTCCAAGAAAGCCTTTTAAACAAATCTTAGCTCTCCTTCTTATGACATAAAAGTGAGGCTCTCCGGAGAAAGGGTGTGACCTGGCCAGAGAGGGTTTTGCTACCCCCAGCTTCCAGTCAGGCATTGGGGCCCTCCCGTCTCTCTGGCTAGCTGTAAGGGAGTGGGAGCAGGGGAATGCTGGGACTAGCTGATTCTTAAATTAGCACTGTGAGCATTTACACCTGGAGAATCAGCAAAGCCTCCAAATCAGGGCCTGGTTTATTGTTTTGTTGATTGACTAGAGTTAAAGTGAGGGAGAAAATGTTAATAAGGAAGATTAAACTTAAGTGTGTCCTGTACTTTTTTCCCTTGGAAAGCTGTTGTTAAACACTTACCAGCACCCCAGTGGGGAAGGTCCTTCCAATAGTGCCTTGGCAAGGTTCTTTGAATTGAGCGTATGTGGCAGAGCTCAAATGGCACCCCATTCTATTAACTGATTGCCGGGTACTCTAAGCATGCATTCCATGTACATGAAGCAGTGAGCAATATAGAAACGACCATGCGTTTCTAGCATGTCAGCCGCTAAGTCCTGGGGATCCCACCCTGGCAATATATCTGCCATCAGTTCACTCCTTTTCATCTCCACTTCCACTTTTTACTGGTCTTCTCCCCCATCCTCTTGGATCCACTCCCTATTTTCCCCTGCCTCCCCCTTAACCAATCCATTTCACACCATTGCCAGACTACTTCCCCTGTGTCTGTAGATCTGTCTATATATGTCTATAGCTTGATTTGTATATATTTATTTGCACGTTGTCTTCCCTGTTAGAGTGTAAATTTCACGAGGGCAGGGACTTTCTTTTGCCTCTTTTTGTATCCCCAGCACTTAGCACAGTGCCTGGCACATGGTAGCCACTTACATGTTGACTGAATTATTGAACTGAATGGAAGGAAAGCAGAGAAGCTAGGAGTGGTGGATGAGGAGAGGGAACGTTACAGGTGGGTCATACAAAGGCTCAGGGTTTGGCAGAATGGCAAGGAGGCTGATGGAGCTGGTGCGTAGAGGGGTGTAAAACAGAAGAAGACTAGGAAGGTAGGAAGGAATCAGGTTGTGAAGGGCTTTAAATGCTCCCCCAACGTACCATAGATTTGATACTAGAGGCAATAGGGGGCCACTGGGGTCAGGAAGCTCCCTTAGAAAGATGGCCATCTGAGTGGAGGCTGGATTGGAGTGGGGACAGATGGGAGGGTCAGGGAGATCAAGTAGAAGGCTGTGAAAATGGTCCAGGTGAGAGCTGATGCGCTAGGCTGGTGGCTTTGCGAGATGTTGTGAAATATATGTGAGATGTATGTAACAAGTCCTAAAGCACAGGAAACACCAAATCCCTAGGACTTAAGAGCCAATACAAACTCTTCCATGATTGAATCCCCTTCACAAACTGGCTCGATTCTCCCTCTCTCACTTTATTATACATTATGTCCTGTTCTTCATGTCTAGCCAAACCATCTTCCTCTTCCTCATCCAGTCTTGTCTCTGGGCCCACAACGTACCGCTTTCCTCATCTTTGCATCGTAGAAGCCCTCATTTCCCTCAAAACTCCTTAATCCTTAGCTTCTGTATGAGGCTGACTCTCTGCCAGCTGCTAGTGCCCCTCCCCCCAGCAAATGGAATGACATTTCTTGTACATAAACATTTACATACGCATGTATGTGCATACTCACATATGTTATCTCCACCCACACAATGTAAGCTCTTTGACAGCAGAGAGAGTTTCATTTTGTCTCTGTGTGCACAGCACCTAACCCAATGCCTGGCACAATGTAAGTGCCAGGGCTGACGTAGCGAATGCTTACTGATGGACTCATTGCTCTGTCTGCCACTTATAGAAGCCAGGATGGACAGTGCTCTGTCCCTTCTTATCACTTGGACTAAGAGAAAGGTGACACTCTTCAGGTCAGAGGACTTCACTTGCCTTCTCCCTGGAGCCCATGAAAGAATGGGAAAATACCTATGGCCTATAGAAACAAAGAAGCTGAAAGTAGGGTGACCTTGGAGATGGCAGTGGGGTAACGTGGGACTGGGAGTGAATAGGCCATGACTGAATGTGAAATAGTATCACAATAATGGGACTGGTCTTCATTTCATTGGCCTCAGTGGGACGGGTTGTACAGAACATGCAAAGACTTGGTCTCTCACCTCTGAGAATGCCCCAGCAGCCAGGTTGCCCAGGCCTTCTCTGGTCATCATACGGTGCGAGCTTTTCCTATCCAAGCATTTTATTAAATCCTTCTGTTTGCCCTGCTTTTGTGGTCATGGGGAAAAGAGCTCAGTGACCCCCTGAACTCCCACCAACACAGAACCTCTGGATTCCTCTGTGGAGGATAATTGTGTTTCAAAAGGCCAGGCACTGAAACAATCTTGGCTGCCAGGAGAGAAGCAGCAAGAGCAGCCATCAAGGACAGGATGGCGAGTGAGGGAAAGCTGAGTTTTTTATGACTCGATCCACCTGCTAGCAGCCCGCCTGCTCATTCACCTGCTCACTGGCGTCTTGGCTGTGCACTTTCTTTATGAGATTCTCACTAGGTGCGTTTGGCAATCTAAGTACAAAAGCTATTCCTTCATTGTCTCCCGTGGACCCTCCGCTTCCCTTCAAATTATTCAGGCCCTTGCTGTTTCCTTCTTTTCTCCCCACCTGGTGGCCTCTCAGGCCATTTCTTGGAAAAGGAAATAACTTTTATCTGCTAAGTTGGAGCTGACATCATCGTTTTTCCCAGCACACCTGGGCTTGCACTGAGGGAACATGGGTCTAGGCTGCAGCCATGGGTGTGGTTATCCAGTTGTCCCTCACTCTTTTGCACACTCATTCACTCACTCACTGTTCTCTGGTGCTATACAGCTGCCATACGAACACTCCTTTACCGGGGGCCTACCACCTAGCTCACTCCCACTGCACACACATAAAGAAATACCCTGAGGACTTCCCAGACTAGAATGTCTGCTTCCAGGGCCTTTCTGCATTCACCTTTCCCTGTGTTGTCTCCCTCTCTTAGGCTCTATACAGTGGCCATGGCTGCCCTGGGGCTGGGGGTGTGTGGTGGAGGGCAGGGTGATTGATCTCTTTCCCAAGCTTGCTTCTTTGGGGCTGGAGGCTCACTGCAGAGGCTGCCGATGAGGGCAGCAGGCCTGTATCCAAGGCTTTGCTCATGTTTTCCAGAAACCCAGAGGCCATTGTTATCCCTTTGCCCAAGGCCTGTCCTGGCTGCTAAAATGTATGCTTAGCAGGTATATTTTTGACTAACTGCCAAGTTCCCCAGGTTTTTTATCATCTGCCAGATCTTTTTTCATCCTCAGAAATACAATATTTAAACCCAAAGTATGGGGCAAACACTCAAACTTATGGCACACAAAATGAAGACGTATTTAACTTAAGTTCTTAATTTTACTTTGAACTTGCTGTGATTGTCAACCAAAATACCCATTTCCAAGTTCAGTAAGCGGTCCAAAATGCTACAGAATTTAGGTCATTTGGCACCTTTTGGATGTGTTTTAACTGCAGTTCAGTATTCAATACCTCATCCCCAAAGGTTACATTTTATCAACAGGTTTAGAATTCATAAAGCCTTTAAACAAAAAAAAAAAACAAAACTAATTTGGCCCAAACCAATCCTCCTTTACCCATTCAACCTGCAGAATTTCAGTGAATAACACTCGTGGGATCTGTGTTGCCAATAGAGATCAAAGGCCCTCTGTCATTAATAGACGGGTGGTCATGGTGTCCAGTCTTGTGCTGAACATGGGTGGACTGGCCTCTAATGACAGCAATACGTTCTGTCAAGGGGCTGATATGCAAAGGCTTTCTGACCTCAGAGGACCTCTCTGAGCTTATGTTCTCCTGGCACAGCCTTTGGGAAGCCAGGCTGATCTCCACATCCTGAGAAGGCATTAGAGTAGGATGAAAGGGTATTAGGAGAAATGAAAATGATATTAATACCTAAACAGTATAAAGCGACACTTTAAAAAGTCAATGAGTTAAATTCCCCCAGGGTCCAAGATATCCTCTGGCTCTGTGATAGATAGCTATAAAGCCTTAATCAACTCTTTGGATCCACTAAGGGCCCAGGTGTGAGGAGCTGTCATTCCAGCATCTGCGGCAAGGAGGGTGGCATTGCAGAGACCTCTGGGGGCTCTTGCTGGGGCAGGGGGAGGTCACTGGGAAGCCCTGATCACATCAATTCCACTTCCCCTCTCTCTGGCCTTGGATACTAGCACCTGCAGGGACGCTGGGACCCACTAATGCTGATCTGTATATGGCCAGAGTGGGCCTGCTTTCTCCTGGCTCCTCATAAAGGAAACCACACTGATGGCAAACAATGACCTTCCAAAGCAGTCCCATTCTCTGGAACTATGTGGGCTGTGGGACAGGGAGGGTAAGATGGACTAAGGAGGTCAGGGCCCTAATGATGCCTTCAATTTACAATACAAGAGTAGGCTAATAACAATAGCTGACATTTCTCTGGCGCTTTAAGGTTTGCCATGTTCTTCATATAGGCTATCTTATGTGGTCATCGTTATAAACCTGTGAGGTAGATGCTGTTATCATCCGCATTTTGCAGATGAAGAAACTGAGGCAGAGATTAAGCAACTTGGCCATAGTCACACAGCTAGTAAGTGTTTGGGGTAGGATTTGAACTCAGGGCCAACAGTCTATCCACTGCATCAGTTAGTATCCAGGTATGGGGAGTACAGTCCTCCACATTCTTAAGATGTCTGGGCCCCTATCTAGTGGATTTTTATAGCAAAGTATAATCAAGGGCTCGAGGTTGCCATAGTCCTGTAGTTACAAGCAGGTTTTCATCGCTCTCTATTTGGCTTTCCTTTCAAGAATACCATTCTTCATTTGTATGCACACAGAAAAAGAGCGTGGGCCTATCCTGTTCGCTTTAGTGAAGAAGTAATCCCTCAGTGTCTAAAAAGAAGTTGCTGCTGAGTGTGAGAAGTAGCCCCTTAAATCCCCATGCTTGGGTGAAAATCATTTGAGCCAGGCAGTCTCATTTTTCAAAATCGCTTTGCCTATAGATAGGGAGCCCCGGCCCACATCCGCCATGTATTCTAGCAGCTCAGAGGGTGAGGGGAGGCCCTACTTAATTTGGAAAGCTGCTGCCCAGCCACCTCCTTGGGCCCTCCTTAAATAGAGCCCAAGCGTGAGGGCAAGTGGCTGCAGGCCGAAATGTACATCTTCGCTCTAGTGAGGAAGAGAAATCCTGGGGATTTTGATCGAGTTACCACTTTGGCTTTTTGGAAAGGATTTTGTGCGGTAGCTGGCTAGCTGAGTTAAAATTCTCTGCAGTAGCTAGTAATTGGGTGTGTGCGCCTGCATAAATAGGCCTTGGGATTCAATAGGGGAATTAGATATGTGATTAAGAGAAAGAGCTGGAAATCAATTGGAAATTGTCATAGCTTAACTTAAAAACAGGTAGGGGTTGGGGGTTGTTTTAAAGAGATGTTTGTCTTGTTTTAGTCCTTATCTACTTAAATTTAATTGTCATCATGATGATTAGTATGGCATGTTCTTTAAAAAGCCTGGTTTGGGTTATATTGGCTTGATATGCTGATTAAAATATGCAATATTGAACTCGATTTTATTATTCTCATATCTCCAAAATCAAATCCGTCCTGGACATCTCAGACCAATCAATTTCCCATCACAGATGTGGAATACCATCCCTGGGAATCACAAGAGGAGTGTGCTGGAGTAGAGGGGAAGAAGTTCATTATAGTCTGAACCCTTCTTGGGAGTTTGTGTCTGAATGTTAAACAACACTGGATGGGGGTGGGGGGAAGGAAGGAATGGAAAAAGTGTCCTCCAGTGATAGATGACAACCTGCTGTGGAGCCTTGGCTCTGCCATCACCTGCTTATGTGACTATTGCCAATGTGCTTCCCCTTGCTGGCCTGCTTCCTTCTTTGTAAAAGGAGGGTTGGGCTAGGTGATCCTTTTCACTTCTAACATTCTGGGATTGTATTAATAAAGTCATCAGTGATGGAGATCTGTTCTCTTAGGGGTTGATGAGAGGGGAAGTTCCTATCCTTCCTACCTCCGTGGCAGCCAGGAAGTAGTCCTAACTGAGGACTGTGGCCACATGGGATACACTCCTAGATGAATTGCTGCTAGGGTAAAGAAGAGAAAGAGCTGCTATCTCAGGGACTTACTCAAAGAACTTCAGGAAATATTGTCAGGGCTTGATGCTCCAGAGCTAACATTTATTTTGACTCTTGAAGAGTGAGGAAAAACTAGCACTGATTGAGGAGTGAATTTGAAATGCAAGAGAGAAAAGCATAGACCCCAGTGGTCCATTATGGCAAGGTGGGGCTGTGACCTTTGTCCTAGTGGCCTCCTGCTGCAGTGAAATGCCAATAGGGAGAAGCCTGGTAAAAGATTTGTTTCAGCCTCATTCAGTGTGGCCCCAGTGAGTTTTGGGGAGAGAGATTGCCCAGGAGGTCAGTGAGTGACCTGGGGCATGGGTATGGGTGTGTATATGTATGTATGTATGTATGTGTATGTGTGTGTGTGTGTGTGTGTGTTTGTGTGTGTGTGACAGTCAGAGACAGGCTCTGGACTTGGGGGATTTGCCCCCCAACTTGAAATTCACCATCCTTCTGGTCCGCCAGGTTCACAACCTCAGAGTCAGCCTTGTTCTCTCTTACTCCCCATGGCCAGGGAATTGCTATGGCTTCTTGGTGCCACCTCCATAGCTCTCCTATCTGCCCCTCCTCTCCAATCACATGGGTGTCAGCCTAGTTCAGGCCCTTCGCCCCCAACTCTAGATTACTCCAATAGTCTTCTAACTGGCCTCCTTGTCTCAAGCCTCTCCCCACTGCTCTCCCTCCTCCACACAGCAACCTCAGTGATATTCCTGCAGCACAGCTCTCCTGCTCAGTAAACTCCAGCCGGTCTCTATGACCTCCAGGATCAACTGCCAACTTCTGTTTTGAAGGCCTTCACAATCAGGCTCTAACTGACCTTTCCAGCCTTGTTATATATGGCTAGCATTTATACAGTTAAGCACTTTACAAGTGTTACCTCATTTGATCCTCATTACTTTCCCCCCAGTTCCAGTTATTCCCATTTTACAGATGAGGGAACTGAGACACAGAGAGGTTAAATGACTTGCCCAGGGCCACACAACCACGCACATGTATCTAAGGCCATATTTGGACTCAGGACCTCTTGGCTCCAAGTCCAGTGTTCTAATCACTGCGCCATCTAGCTTTTGTCAGCTCCTGAGGTCTTTCTGGATCTCCCCCATCTGCTAGTACCTCCTCCCCTGGGTGTACCATTATCTCCACACCTTGGAGTGTTCCCTAGGCCACTAATAAGTTACATGACTTGCTCAGGTCACAGAGCCAGTATGTGTCAAAGGTGAGACTTGAACCCAGGTTTCATTGGCTTTGAAGCTGGCTCAGTGCTCTAGTCTATGATGATAAGTTACAAAGAGTTACTTATGCTGCTGCGTGAGTGGAAAGGCCCATTTCTTTGTGGGTGGGTGGGGGAACACCAAGAGGCGGGGGAGAAGATTTCAGCAGCAGGCTTCTGGGGTTGCCCCATTCTGCACAACTTTCCTTCGGCCCTGATTCTTTCCTTCTTTTTTCTCCATATATCCTTTTTTTCCATTGACTCTGCGTTGACCTTCAATGGCCAGAAAATGCTCACTGCCATCTGTTAGCATTCCTGGACCCTACCTGGACCCACCAGCCATTTTGGCTTGACTTTGTGCACGGGAAAATGTCATCGTCAGCAGTGTCAACTTAGATTACAAAGGACAGTGACTGCATGGGGAATCATTAGACAAATTATTTTGACCTGCTCTAACAATTTAAATATCTTTCATTTTATTTTGCAAATAAAAACATTTGAATTTCATGACTTGACTGGGCCGCTAAACCCTCTCTTAGCAAAAGGAGCAATCTTGAGTGACCTTGAATGATCAGGTTTTGACCTAGATATCCTTAATCACAGGGAACATTAACAGGGTCAGGGCAACGTAAACCCAGAGCAGCATAAAATGTAATGGAACCCCATCATGCCTACTGAGCCTTTGCTTAGCTAGCACCCAGGGCCTCTCTTTTCCTTGTCTCTCCTATGTCTCATTTCAGAGGTTGCTCAAATGAAGTTGAAAACACTTAGATGCACATGGGGATACTAATGTTATTGGATCCTATTACCAATTCCCAGCTACCTGCAATCGCTCTGTGACCTCAGTGATGAAGAATTGATGCCAAAGAGATCACACAAGTGGGAAAGGGACCCATATGTACAAAAATATTTATAGTAGCTCTTTTTGTGGTAGCAAGGAATTGGAAATCGAGGGGATGCCCATCAATCGGGGAATGGCTGAACAAAGTTGTGGTATATGAATGTGGTGGAATACAACTGTGCTATAAGAAATGGGGAAGATACAGGAATAACCTGGAAAGGCCTACATGATATGATGCTGAGTGAGGGGCTCAGAACTAGGGGCACATTATACACAACCACAGATATATGGATTCTGTGAGGAATAACCCTGATAGACTTTGCTCTTCTCAGCAATACAAGGTTCAAAGACAACTCCAAAGGACTCATGATGGAGATGTAGATACATCCAGAGAAAGAACTATGGAGACTGAATGCAGATTGAGGCACACTATTTGCTTTTTTTCTTTTTTTTCTCTTTTTTGGGGGGTTTGTTTCTTCTTTCTCATGATTCATTCCATTGGTTATAATTCTTCTTTACAACTTGACTATTGTGTAAATAAGTTTAATGCGAAGTTATATGTAGAAGATATATCAGATTCCATGCCATCTTGGTGGGGAGGGGGTAGGGCAAAGAGGGGAAGAAAATCTGGAACTCAAAAACATGCAGAACTGAGTGTTGTAAACTAAAAATAAAAAAAAAACTTAATTAAAAAAAAGAGATAAGTGCTGGAAAGACCTAGAGATTGTCATCCTCCCTGGGCCCCATGTGCTTCCCAAATGTCTTCCTGGGCATCTCTACCCATTCTGTTTCTACTTTCTCCCAAGTCCCCAGATTGGACTCCTCCCCTGGAACCACCTTGGGCTTGGTCTTATCTTAGAAACTCCTTCCCTTTATATATTGTCTTCCTCCATTAGGATGTAAGCACCTTGAGAGCAGGCCTATCTTGCTTGCATTTATATCCTCAGATCTTAGCACAGGACCTGGCAGGTAGTAAACACTCAATAAAGGTACTCTCTCTCTCTGTCTCATCTGTCTCTGTCTCTGTCTGTCTGTCTCTCTCTCTTTCTCTCTGTGTCTGTCTCGTCTATCTAGCACAGAGGGACGCCTTTGCTCTGGACACTGGACATCCCCTCTCTTTGTGCTTGGATTCCCTGATATTTTCTGAAACCTTCCATATCCCATGTTTGTTATTCTTGTCTGATCCAACCAGGCACCTTGCATTAACTAATAAATCACATTTCCTGCCCGTGACATGAAACAGAATAAAGCCATCAAACATATTCGGTGAAGAACCCATCCCATCCCTATGAGATCCATGATTTATGGTGCCCTGGCATGAAAATGACTGGCACCCGGGCATCCCTCGTTGCTCTTTGTGATGTTGAGGATTATTGGATGGACAGAGCCCGAGTGTGGCCTCTCCCACATGCCCAGGAACAAGCAGATGATTTCTAGAGTTCTATCTCACCCCACTTTGGATCCCTGTCTCTGCCCTTGCCCTATCCCAGAGGTTTTGCTCTGTGCCCTGAGCCTCCTCTTAAATAACCTGCCTCAGGCCATAAGGAAAGGCCTCCTGCCTTGCTGTGACTTGTCTAGTTCTTGGGGAAAGTTCTAGGTCCCCTAGCTGTGACCAAGCCCTAGGATATCACAGCACATCACTCTACTGTAAAAACAGAGACTATGGTGCATACCAGGAAACAAGGAAAGGCCTGTATGAAGCAGTAGAGACAGCACAGGAATGGAACCCAGTGGAACCTCCTGAGGAAGAAGGGAGGAAAGGGAGGCCAGAGGGACATGGTGGGGCCAGAGGCATGCGGAGTAGGGAGAGGGACGTAGCGTGGGGGACAGAAGGATGCAGTGGGGGGACGACAGAGGGACTTGGGGGCGCACAGAGGGACATAGGGGGCCAGAGGGATGCAGGGGGGGGCAGAGGCAGCACAACTTCATGCCAACCTCGAAGGAGGTGCAGAACAAAAGGAATTTTTGGCTTCTTTTCTCACTGGGTTATTTATTTGGTCCTGCCCCATTAAATGGGCTTGATGTAAAATGACTCCTTCTTTTGGATGTTTGTTGGATATTCTTCCTGTTGATGGCTCGTCAATTTATAATAAAATATTATATATGGTATAGTTTTTATTTTTAAGCAAGTGCTTTCCCTATATTAGCTTCTGGACCTTCAAGACTTTATATACTGATGGATGGATCACTGGGCCAACCACCTGGGAAAAGATAGCACTGTTCCTGTGCCCCTTTTCTCCACTCCTCAGGTGATGACAGGATGACCTTAGGAGAGAGAAGCTGGAAGGAAATCTGTCTTGGCCACATGCCCTCTAGGAAGTCAGAGGATGGAGCCTATGACAGTGGAAGCCCTGTTTCCAAAGAACCATATCAGGGTGTCAGATTTTTTCTCCTCTAACTAGTGTTTCCAAAGCTGAAACAGGCTTCCTTCCTCAGGAAGGCTCTAGGCACCTGTAACTACCCCAGGGTCTCCTCACGACTGCACTGGGGCCATGCCATCTACGGCACACTCTTTATTCCCCCAGCCCTTTGCCCTGTGGAAATGAGATTGCTGATGGGATGGGGAAGGACATTCGTCTCTGGTCATCTCTGACATTCTGTCGGCTGCGCTGCCTTTCACAAACCAATCTTGGAGGCCAGTCCCTCAGCTCACCTTTGGTTATGAGCATTTTGGAAATCATAAAAGGCTGAGTCTTTCTGGGTAATTGGATGTCCTGTGCTTTCTGATATTGACAGGCTCTGATTTTTTAAAGTGCCATTTGCAAGAAGTAAAGTTCAATTTTGTTTATTAGTCCCAGGGAGTCCAGGCATGCTTATGTCTTTGGGACTTTTATGAATAGGATTATGATTATAGACCAAGTATATATTCTGTCTTCATAGTCTTTTCAAGGGCTTTTAAAACACAAACGCACCATTCTCTCTCATTTATTTAGGGCCTATTACTGCTGCACTCAACTCTTTTATGTAAGAGAACTGTCAAATTATTGTAAAGTCGGTACAGCCACCTTCCTGACCCCCTCCAAAGTAGAAGCATTAACAAAAACCACTGATCCTACCTTTTAGAGAAACTGTTTTTCATCATTTCAACAGGTTTTTGTTGACTAGCTTACATAAATATTAGCTCTTCTCTAGGTGTCGTGAGGGATGCCAGAATGGGAGCGAACAATCTAAAAGAGGAATGGGGGGGTGCTCTTGTCATGGCAGAGATCCTAGTGCCGTGCATGCCTCCAGACGCCTGGAACTTTTCAGAAATCTTGCAGGCTCCAAATTACATTGGATGCATAAAAATCCTATGACTTCAACCAACGTTTCCATGGCACTATCTGTTACTCCTAACTAACTCTTCTGAGAAATGGAAGAGACTATTCTGAATTACTCTGCATTATTAGGAAATTCTGTATTATCATGAACAAGGATCATTTTGCAACCTGCTGCCCTTTGAGTAATTTTCAGAGTTTATCCCCGAGCGCCTGTCTCCTCCAGCCGGGGTTTCTTCTATATGTATTTGGTCAGCTCCTCCTCCCAACTTCATTCTTTTTGCCATGGAAAGAGACAATGGCAGCCCAAGACAAAACCAGTTTAGAATATGAGCTCATCTGCAGAACATCACCGAAGAAGAGGAAAGAAGTTTAAAGGTACAACCAAAGAGAAAGAGCAGCAGATGGGGAGATGAACTTGCAGAAACTTGGGAGTGACGTTATTATGAGGACATTTACAGATGAAGCTGGAAGAACCAATAGGTATGGGAAAAAAACCTTTCTTTAGTAAACAGTATTCCTTATTGATCATGAGTGGAAGTACCACATCTGGATTCTAATATCTCAGAAAGTGGAAATGAGCATTAAGAAGGGAGAGATAAGACTCTGACAAGGAATACAGTGTGGCGGAGTGAATAGAGTGCTGGATCTGGAGTAAGGAAGACCTCTGTCATTTAACTGCTGGGTGACCGTGGGCAAATCACCTAGCTTCAGTAGAATGGGGACACTCATATTTCTAGCACCTGTTTCAAGGTTGTTGTGAGGCTCGAACGAGAATGTAGGTAAAGTTCTAAATAAATGTCAGCCTTGTGTTGTTGGTATAAGAACCTAAGATTTACCATATCCTAGTTATACTCCAGGGCTGTAAGGATAGGAAAAAATAAAATAAAAAAATCACAGACCAAAGAATTCGAATTAGAAGCAGACTTTTCAAGGAAGATAAGGGAGGATGCAGAATTTGGAATATAACATTTGCAAAATTGAGAAATACAAGCCAGGAGCCCAGAATTATTCACCCAACAAAACTGAGAATGCTTTAGAAGATGAGAGATGGATATACAAGAAGCAAACAGACTTTGAAAAGTTTAAAGGGACATAGCTACTTCAAAGAAGTCTTTCAACAACAAACAAGACTCCCAACCAAAAAAGATAAGTATTTTTTTAAAATCAAGATAAAATCAGTGGCTAATAGAATGTGATGGTACTGAATCACTAGAGATTTGAAATTATTTTTTAAAGTGGGAAAGCAGAGGTCAGCATGATCCCCAAAATATAACCGTGAAGTGAAACTTCTATTATTGATGAAGAAGTCCAAGGTTAAGAAGCTGAGAGAATTATTAATATTAGGCAAAGCAACTTTTTTATTAAGGTTTTGTTAATTTTGGATTAACAGTAAGAGGAATAAAAGAATAAAATTCCCCTCTGTTAGAATGGCCAAATAAAAGAGAGACCTAACCATTGTCTTACTAAATGAAAATGGATAAACCTCCCCAATAAGTGCAAAAGAGCCAGAGTATTCAACAACATATATGCCTTAGCCTAGAAATATCTAAATAGATTCAAAATGAAAGACTAGTCTAAAATTTATAGTGGAAAGTGAGAGTGACACGAATGGTATTGAACAAAGTTGAATTTAATCCAGAAAGTGCTAAAGGAGATAAATGACATTATATTATTTTAAAGTGTTCTCTAGAGCATATCAATCTTAAATGCATGTGTGCTTATTAATTCTGCAGCAAAATTCATAGAGAAAACCCACATAGCTTTGCAAAAAGAAACAAAGAAATAGAGATTTTTAACACCCCTATTATAAATATAACAAAAAGATAAATAAGAAAAATTACAGAGTTAAATATGTTATTGAATAAGCTAGCTCTAATAAATATATGAAGAGAATTCAATGGGAGAAGCAACGAGCATACTTGTATTTTTCCTTGATCTACAGAATTTATCCACAAATTGATCATATGCTGTGTCACAAAGATAACATAAGCAAATATAGAAAAAACAGATATTCAGTACACAATGCAAACAAAAACCGCCAAACTCTCATAACAGTGGTGCAGTGAATAAAAAGGCATAGGTGCTTATGGGAAACAAAACAAATGACTTATTAAATGACTGGGTGAAACTATTTTACTGTGTAATGGACACACCCTGGCGAATGGTAAGGAAATTCCGATAAAGTTCTCTTTCCTTTCATCTTCTAAACAAGGTGCATCTTCTTCTTATCCTGTATCTCAGCTTCACTGCTGAGACCTCTGTTTTGGTACAGACTCAACTATGCTTTCAGGTCTAGCTTTTTAGGGACACAAGACAGACGAGGGGTTTGAATCCACACCAAACTGTCCCCCCACCCTGGTACCGTGCACACTGTAGAACTGGCACTACAAAGAACTGCAGACAGCAACTAATGGGAAATTGGGGGCAAAGTATCTGGAGGGAGGCCACTCAGAAGACACAGTGTTGTTGCTTGTGTAAGCATGGAAAGAGACATGATAATAGTAGTAGGAGGAGGAGTAGTGGGAGTAGTAGTAGAAGTAATAATAATAATAAGCTAACGTTTACATAATATTTAAGATTTGTAAAGTGCTTCTACAAACAACTCATTTTTACAGATGAGGAAACTGAGACAGACAGTGATTAAGTTACTTGCTAGAATCACACAGCTTGTAAGTGTCTGAGGCTGAATTTGAACTTAGGTCTTTCTGACTCCAGGCCCAGCACTCTATCCACTGTGAGAAGGTGGGAGAGGTGATAAGGATGCCAAGCTCACTGGGACCTGGAGAGAATTCTGTAGGCCACAACAGTTGCATGGTTATTTAGGGGGAAGAAGGTTTGGAAGAATAGGGAGTCACAATAGGAGAAACAATCTGGACGCCTCCCTGCAGTGCTAATGAGATCTGTGTGGACTCTGCAGGTCTCATGAGAGTAGGAGGTTGTTTTACCAGCAAACCCAAATCCTTTCCTCACATGGAGGGAACCTTCAACCCCAGGGTGATTAATTTTATACACCCACACCCCTGCCTTAGAAGAGGTGGGGCTCACTGCAGAGGAGAGTTAGCATGACTGTTGATGGACTTGGATATGAATCCTTTGCATTCTCTCAAGTTAAGTAAAACTTGTCCTCTATTTGATACTGAACTGAAGGCCTTTTAAGAGAAAAGGACAGAAAACAACTTCTGATGTTTTTAGGAAAAAACTCTGGGAGAAGCATGAGTGCCCCCTGTATATTAATACCTTAGATTTCAAGATGGAATGGATCTTAGAGGCCATTTTACAGATGAAGAAACTGAGGCTGAGAGAGGCTGTTAGTTTCCTAGGGTCACGGTGATAGCCAGTAAGAGGCAGTGAAATCACAAGTTGTTGTTTTCTCTATTAGTTGTGTCGCACTCACCATGACCTATTTGGGGTCTTCTTGGCAAAGATACTGGGGTGGTTTGCCATTTCCTTCTCCAGCTCATTCACAGTTGAGGAAACTGAGGTAAATCACAGGGTGTGTGTGTGTGTGTGTGTGTGTGCCAAAAAGAACATTCTGTGTGAGCTTTGTTTTTCTATCATCTCATGATAGTTTTTTTTTTTAATTCAGAAGAATGGAATCCAGCAGATTGTTCAGCTCCTCCTATTCTTTGGTCTTTGGCCTCTCTTCCTTCCTCTAATTCAAATAAAGTTTACCTACATATCTCCTTTTAAAGGTGGACTCCATGAAAATGGTCACTTTTTCTAAAATTTCTGAGCTCTGGGGCAGACCCACATTTGCTGCTATCTCACTTTTCTTAATCCTTTAAGATAACACAGCCGACACAAGGCACTTGAAAGAAGGAAACTGGTATGAGCACCACATAGGCCTTTCCAGATAACATTTCTAGTGTTCTTTTGAAATGGGACTCCACTCGGAGTAGTTTACATTGGGGGATGGTTGAATTTCTTAAGATCACTCTAGGTGGGGAGTAGCAGAGAGCTGGGTGTACATACTTTCCACTTTCCTGTGGACAGGTTCACATTTTGGGGCGACTGAGGAACTCCCCAGCCACAGACAGAATTAAAACTCTGTGTGGTAGAGCTCAAGATTCCCAGAACATCTGAGTTAAGGGCATGCTGTTCCTTTGATGAATGACCCAAGCTTTAGAAAATGATTCATCGTTAATCATTACAAAAATTAGTCCTAATGATTTGTAAGCTCAAAATAGGACTATTTCTATTAGCTTAATGTTTATTAAAACCATCATTTTGAATAAGTTTGGAATCAGAGAAAATCCAAAAACTTTATTCTGGAAAATGACAGACCTGACATAGGTTAGCAGAATAAAAACTTGGTAAATTACTGTTATTCTTCTAAGGGTGTGGTGGCCAAAAGGTGGGAGTTGGGGGGGGGGCGCTGTATTTTCCTTTGCTTGACATGAATAATACTATTTTAAAGTAAGTGAAAACATCCAACCAACCCTGTTTGCATCTGCCCAATCTTGGCCCACTCTCTTCCTCCTCTGCCACCTTCCCCACTGCCCATGACAGCCTTGCACATTAGGAAGTTACTGCCTCCTCTTCCCCTGGAACACAGGAGACTGCATTTCTAGCTTAGAAAGACAGATGTCCAAACCGGTATAGTCCCCTTGGACTATGTCCCTCTCCCCAAGAGAGGCTGAGATGACATTTATAGGAATCTTGGGACAAGGAAAATTCATAATATGTTAAAATACAATCTTGGGTGAACATTTTGGAATAGGCACTTAATAATTCCTAGGGTAACAGGAATAAAAGAAGAGGGCCCTTCCCTCGGGTAGGTCAAAGGTCTTTTCAGTGTCAGCATTTCGACCTGTGTGGCAAACTGGAGAGATCAGGACTCAAGAACATGATGGAGACAATGTTAATGATGCAGGTGAAACTTGAAAGTGTGTTGTTTTAGAAAATTTTCTGCGCACACCCCTGCCGTCTACCCTTAATCCTTTTCCTTAAGAAAGGACTTTTATCTTCCCTCAAAGCCCATGTCCTTTCTCTTCCGGAGTCTTTGTCTTCCTTCCCCAGGACATGGCATCTCTGTTGGGTGGGTCACTCAGCTGGGTTCCCTAGATCTGCTTCTCTTGGCATCCAGACTCTTGACTTGTGTGCTCGTGTTCATTCGTTCATTCATTCATTCTCTCTCTCTTCATGCTACATCTCTGTGTCTATATCTGTCTAGAGAATATGCATTCCTACTCCCTGCCTGAAACTGAGACTGTCCTATTGGGCAGATAGCCCTGCTGTGGGATGTGGGTTGATAAGAGGGTAGGGAGGATAGACACCCAACCTCTCAGTCCGAAAAGATAATCCAGGCCTGAATGGTTCAAAGTGGAGAAATGTCTCTAGGGTTTGACACATTTCCCTTTTCGATAGTCTTCAGGGGTTTGGCCAAAACCAGCCAATGGGCAGCTGCCCTATCAATTCACATAGACACCTTCACACGTTGTCCCTTAAGAACAACAGGGGATAGACATTAATATCTCATTACCTGCCTTACCAGTCCTTCATTTTCTGTGATTCTCCTGCCCCCCACTCCCCAAGAGACCATAATTAACTGGAGCGATACAAAACACTGAGAGAGATATATATGCAAAGCGCCACCAGGAGCAAGAGAGCACAACCAACTTGTTGGATTAGGGAAGGATTTGCATGGGACATTGGATCTGAGCTCAGTCTTAAAGGAAGGTGAGGGCGTGGCATACAGCCAGTACATAGGCCTGGAGGCCGAACAAGACCAGGGCATCCATGGGGTTTGTCTTCATTCCCACCAAAGGCTGCTTGACATCTAACTCCCTACACTGCAGCAAGAAATTAGGGAGTCAACTTTTGCATTCTAGGAATCAAACTGGGACATTCCCTTACTATCAGCTGCTATTTGGTGGGAAAGGAGGCAATCCTTAGATATAGAGCTTCCACAACTAAGAGCAGTGGTTAGAAGCTTATCTGGAACCTGAAATCCACACCCTTAGATTGACAGTATTTAAGGGAGCAGGTAAAGATGATTCTAGCTGGGTACCCCCTCTCCCTAAGGAGAGCACAGTGGCTAAACTTCTGGCCCCAACCTTCTGGTAGGAATTCAGGTCTTCTTTGTGAAAGTCAGAGATTCTGCTTCCCTTCAAAACCCTCGATGACACCCCCACGCTACATGTTGTGGGGTGGGGGGGAGAGCAGGACTGCCTTTGCTACCTAGATAACACAGCAATGAATTAACATTTTTCAAAGCAGAATGCGAATGGGCAGAGCTTCTTTCCTGTGCTTCTTTTTCATTAAGCATCAAATGAAGAATATCAGAGACAGTAAGAGGAATCACCCACTCATTTTACAGAAAGTCATCTCCCCCTCTTGTTCCCCCAAAGCACCTGATTGCTTTCAAGTATCTCCAGTGAGCTGCTTTCAAAATGGGACTATTTCAAAGAGTATTTCCTGAACAGAAAAAAAAAATTGAGGTTCCACCCAATTGATGTCTGTTCTTTAGTTTCTAGCACGTCCACTCTATCCCTCAAACTATTTTAGGCCCACTCAGAACTCCCTGTGCCCTCCATGTTGCCAACCACAAGCCCCAAACCCAAACATTCCATTGCTTTATCATTGTGCTTTACTGGGAGTCCATTTGGACTCTGGGCAATTTTTCTTAAGGGAGAAAACCTTAGGGGTGCACACACACACACAGGCTGAATTGTCTCCAACTACTCCTATTTGATGGTAACCTGCTTTTGACAGTGAGATGGATAGCCACATTGACTCCCAAGCCTTTCTATCATCCCTTCTCACCTTTGGGATATCTTGTATGTCCACAGCTGTTTGCATGCTATCTCCCTCATTAGACTGTGAGCCCCTTGGTGGCAGGGCCTGTTTTTGCCTTTCAGTGGACACCTAGATCTTAGCACAGGGCCTGGCAGAAAATGAGCACTTAATACATTCTTGTTTACTTGAAGGATATGTGGGTAGAGGATGGAAAAATCCATAATTCAGCAAGCAGAAAGAAAAGACAGGCGAGCTGGGGCGTGAGAGTGGACAGGAATGCTTGGCCAAGGGTTGAGATTCAGCCTCTGTTTTGATTGCAGTGGAGCGAGGGCAGTAGCATTGGGGATGTGCCATTTGATGCAGTGAAAGACGACCAAAGGGACAGGACTGATTTGGTGCCCCTGCCCATCCCTAAGTGAAATCTCCTGAGGAGCAATCTTACCTGTTCCTTAGCAGCAGAAATATTAAGCTGGATGTGTATTTTAGTTAAGGCTCATAAATGAAGGAAAGGTAAAAGAGAGAGAACTTTTTTAACCTAGGGCGAGAAAAAGTTAGTTTCAGACTGAACCTGGGACTTTGGGATCTAATTTATAACAATCGGACAAAGAAGAAGACAGTACAAGCCTGGAGATGAATTTTGAATTCTGCTACCTCTAGAAAGAAAATGCCAAGCCTGGTAAGAAGAGCCCAGTGCAGAAGCAGGCTTGGGCATTTTGGACCCTTTCCCTTTTTGCTTTACTTGACACCCCCATTTGCCCTACCGTACTCTGGAAAGGGAGTTCTGCTCCACAAAGGGAGGGCAATAAGTTTCTTGGAAAGTGAAAGGAGCATCCCTGAAGGAGAGAAGGGAAGGAAGTGAGTTGTTGAAGCATGCTCAGTGGGTGATTCACAGCTCCCCAGGGCTACGTTCTGCCTAGATATGAAAGGAACATCATTGTGTAGCCAGCTCAAAGGCATTGTTTTTTTTTTTTAATATAGTAGTCTGATCCATCAATGTCCTGTGCTCGTCTGCAAACAGAACAATATAGCATTACAGTTTCTGCTGACCTTCCTCTGGCCATCCTGACATGGTTTCACTTAAACTCTCCCTCCTTCCCAACACTGCTCCAGCCCAACTAAACTGGGTGCCATTCTCCCCATTCATGTTGTGCCTTGGGCTTTTCCTGTGGCCGCTCTCTTTGTCTGGGATGCCTTCCCTCTCTCTTTGCTCATCTTGGGCACAGGAAGCATCTTACTTTTGCCTTGTTAGTATAATGTTTGGCACATAGTGGGCACCTAATAAATCCTTTTTGACTGATCGATGTGACAAGAGATCTTGTTGTCTTTTGAGGCCTTATCATCATAGGATCACCCATCTAGAGCTGGAATAGACTTTAGCTAAAGGTCATCAAGACCAGCCATCTCGTTTTGTAGATAGGAAGACTGAGGACCAAGGAGGAGAAAGGACTGGGCCAGGCAAACGCAGCTATTAAGTGAACTGCAGCCACTGCAGCGGTGCTATTTCTTCCCACTGTTCCCCCAGCCTTCTATGCCGGGATTCCTCAGACAGTTACCAAATCCTGTTGATTCTATCTCTGCAACATCTCCCACATCCATACCACAGTCACTGTCTTAGTACTGGTACTCCCTCATAGCTCTGACGATAACCTAATAGCATGCCTCCTCTTCCCCTCTGCAGTCCATACCACTGCCAAAATGATTTTTCTTAGACACAAATCTGGTCATATCACTTCTGAAAGCAGGTTTTGCAAGCTCCCTCCTGTCTACTAAGTAAAGGTCCAACTCCTTTGCTTGGCATTCCGGGCTTTCCACAATCTGGGGCCAGCTTTGCTTCTCTAGAGGCCTTGTCAGGGCCATTGTAGAGAGGATTTCGGATGGCCTCCAAGGTCCCTCTCCACTGGGAGATCCAGTGACTTGTATTGCTAATGTTTCATAACTGCCCCTGGGATTAGGTAAAGCAGACCACAACATGTGCATTGTGACTTTAGGGATGCCAATAAACGCTTTCAAGTTTGCAATGTGCGTTACACACATTATCTCATTTGAGCCTCACAACCACCCTATGAAGCAGGTACTACAGGCATTCTCCTCACCTCAGAGATGAGGACAATGCGGTTCAGAGAGGTTGGACGCAGTCATGTAGCTACTATCAGAGGTGGTCTTCAAAAGCTTTTCCTAATTTCAAGTTAGATCTGGAAGATTCAGAAGTCATCTAGTACCACCCACTCATTTTACAGATCAGGAAACTGAATTCTAAAGTAGCTAAGTGATTTGTCCAAGGTCACACAGGTAGTACTTACTGGAGCTGGGATGTGAAGCCAGCTTAACTGACATTTTTTTCACTGTACTAGGATTTATTCCATTGGATTAAAGGATTATCCCCTGTTAAAATGTTAACACTCCTGGGAAAACCAGCACATTAACTCCATATGAGTCATTTACATTATAGTAGGAATTCCTTTGTCAAATTTGTAACAGTGAAGGGCCAGTAGGTTCTGTAGTGGGGCAGGTACAGAGTGGGTGACTGGGGCACGTGAGCACATGGGGTGCCTGCAGGGAGAGCCTATCAAGCGGGAAAGCACTAAAAAGAAACACTGGCCTATTGGATCGTTTTCCTCAGTCTGCCTTGGATAAGCACTGCCCAGAGAAGAATCTTCTAGGTAGGCTGAAACTCCTCCCCTTTCTCTGGGACCACATGGCAGTTGCCAATTTACTCTAGTGAGGCTGGACTCAGAGGACAAGTCTTCCTGAGTCTCCTGTCTGCTGTGAGGCTTCCAGGCGGCCCAGAGAGCAGCTGCCTTCCCATCTCCTGTGGCAGGGCTGTTGCGCATACTGTGTTCAAGCCATGGATCACTGGGCACACTGTGCCTTTGTCTGCCGCAGTGAGAAAAATCAATTGCAGTCTGGAAAAAGATGGAACCGCTGTTGCAGAAGAGCTCTGCAGACTTCAGGTACTTAAGGGCACCGGGGTTGTGATGGGTGGTCAGCAAGTGAAGACCCAAGGCAAGGGCTAAGATTCTTTACTAGGTTATTGCAAGATAAATAAGGACTCCAAAGAGGAAAGTAAACACTGTAGGCCTAGAAATGATTCTGGCCTCTCAATATGACTGCCGGCATGTATAACATAGAGGCAGTGGTGGGGAAGGGGAAAGAGAGCTGGCCCCAGAGTAAACAAGATCTGGGTTCAGATGTCACCCCTGTCACCACAAGCTGGACCACTGAACGTCTCAGCAACTCTCAAAGACTGTACTTACAAGGGGAATTTCCTCAACTAGGTGTTCCCTATTACCAATGAAATAACAAGTCCAGTCTTTATTCCTTACATTCATGGAGCTACTGAGAATTCTGGGTATTGTTAGTGTCAAAGGAAAAGAAAAGAGATTTGCTCCAGAGCTGAGCTATAACATTTTGCCAGTCTCTCCCCAACCCTGTCCATCCCTAGTAACAGAACATGGCTGCATTACAGCTCGGATGTAGGAATGCCAGGGTAAATATCACATAGCCTTACATGGAGAGGAGCTGTAGCATATTTCATGGCCCATCTGTAATTCCTCTAGCCTGTGAAGTCTCAACCTCCTAAGAATCAGTCTGGGATCTCCGGTGGTACAAGGTTTTGCCTGGTGACCTCTAAGTGCTCCAGTGTCCCTGGGTACCTCCATGACCACCATATTAGAGTGTACCAGTTTCTGAGTAGACTGACATAGGAACATCTTGAGTCCATATGTTCCTTAAATAGTCTAATGCACTCCCAGTTGGTCCTTAATCTTCAGAGTGGTTGGCTAAAGCTCAGTTTGACCTTGGAAGAACAGGTGCCAGGCCAGAGGACACACAAGAAGTTGCTTTTTTTTTCTTGCTCAGTGGATGAGTAGAAGGCAGGGCTTTCTTAAACTTTTTGTTAGGAACTTCTTTGGCTGTGTGGGGAAACCTATGGACCCTTGCTCAATTTTTTTTTAATTTAAAGGAAATAATGAATTTCAGCTAGAATTTAGTTAAAATAAAGATGTATTGTTTTCAAATCCAAATTCACAGACCCTCTCGAATTTAACCTTAGATTTTAGGTTAAGAACCCATAATCTAGATGAAATCCCCACCAATTATCCTGAATTTATTGGGGACATTTTTTTCAGAACAGTTGATCTCTGATAAAGGGCTTGAGTTATCATTTGCCTACAGAAAGGACGAATGACTCAGATCTGTCCAAGAACTGGTCTGAGCTGTCCATCAGAAGTTCAGAAGGATTCATGGGCTCCATGCATGAATAATATCAAGATACTTTTCATAGACACTTAGCCACTGAATATTTTAAAAGGCCCTGCATTTGTTCATGAGTGAATTCATGCCCCTTGGCTTTGCCATGATCAACAAGAGCAGTAGAGAGGCTCTTGATGCATCACTCAGAGTGCGAGGTGTGGTTTTGCCCGAAGGCTCGGGGGTTGGCAATATCATTATAGTGGGATGTAGGTGAGGAGTTCCTTTGCAAACCTGCAAAATAACCCCAGCCTCTGATGCTCTTAAGATACCCGGGGAACTAGACCAAAGAGGTGGGACACAGAAGTCCACTTTCTTGTCTTAAATATGTAACAAATAGGTAGCTGTGAGCTCTTCCACCCAGCGTGCACTTGCCTCCCCCTTGCCTCCAGGTGCGGCACCACCTCCTCTCTCTCTTAAGGGTTTAAACTTGCCGCTTCAAAGTTCGCCATGGATGATGATATTGCTGCTCTCGTGGTCGACAATGGCTCCGGAATGTGCAAAGCTGGCTTTGCAGGAGACGATGCCCCTCGGGCCGTCTTCCCTTCCATTGTTGGGCTCCCCAGACATCAGGGTGTGATGGTGGGTATGGGCCAGAAAGACAGTTACATGGGGGATGAGGCCCAGAGCAGAGAGGTATTCTGACCCTGAAGTACCCCATTGAACATGGTATTGTCACCAACTGGGATGACATGGAGAAGATCTGGCATCATACATTCTACAGTGAGCTCCGTGTGGCCCCTGAAGAGCACCCTGTGCTGCTGACAGAAGCCCCCCTGAACCCCAAAGCCAACAGAGAAAAGATGACTCAGATTATGTTTGAGACCTTCAACACCCCAGCCATGTACGTTGCCATCCAGGCTGTGCTGTCCCTGTATGCCTCTGGTCGTACCACTGGTATTGTGTTGGACTCCGGTGGTGGTGTGACCCACACTGTGCCCATCTATGAAGGTTATGCCCTTCCCCATGCCATCCTCTGTCTGGATCTGGCTGGCTGTTATCTGACAGACTACCTCATGAAGATCCTGACCGAGAGAGGGTACAGTTTCACTACCACAGCTGAGAGGGAAATCGTGCGTGACATCAAGGAGAAGCTGTGTTACGTCGCCCTAGACTTCGAGTAGGAGATGGCCACTGCTGCATCTAGCTGTTCTCTGGAAAAGAACTACGAGCTCCCTGATGGTCAGGTCATCACCATTGGCAACAAGAGGTTCCGATGCCCAGAAGCCCTCTTCCAACCGTCTTTCTTAGGTATGGAATCCTGTGGAATCCACGAAACTACCTTCAACTCAATCATGAAGTGTGATGTTGACATCCGTAAGGATTTGTATGCCAATACCATATTGTCTGGTGGTACCACCATGTACCCAGGCATTGCTGACAGGATGCAGAAGGAGATTACAGCCCTAGCTCCCAGCACAATGAAAATCAAGATCATTGCCCCACCTGAGCGTAAATACTCTGTCTGGATTGGAGGCTCCATCCTGGCCTCTCTCTCCACCTTCCAGCAGATGTGGATCAGCAAGCAGGAGTATGATGAATCTGGGCCCTCCATTGTCCACCACAAATGCTTCTAAATGTACTGTTTGTGTTTTTTTGATTGTTTTTTTTTTGTCAAAGGGTGTGACATGATAATTGCCCAAAAAAGAGATGAGATTGGCATGGCTTTATTTGTTTTTTTTTTTTTTTTGGCGCTTAACTCAGGATTTAAAAACTGGAACGGTGAAGGTGATGAGCAGTCTAAGTGTGTTGGAGGCAAACATCCCCAAAGTTCTACAGTGCGTCTTCAGGACTCGGATTGTACATTTGTTTTGTTTTTTTAATAGTCATTCCAAATATTGTATAATGCATTGTTACAGAGTTACAAGCCTCTGTGAAGGCTGTCCTCTGCTAGAGCAAAGGAGCTATGTAACAAAAATCCAGTGGGGGAGGGGGGAGGGGGGAGGGGGGAAGGTACTAGTATTGCTTTACATGTAAATTATGTAATCCTTTAAAAAACAAAAAAACTTTTTGTATCTTCTGCCTTAATACTTGTTCCTTTTTTTTTTAAATTGTCAGCCATAATGAATGGCCCCCTAAATTCCCTCCCTGCCCCCAACATAGATGTGAATGAAGACTTTACAATCTCCCTGCGAGTTTTTTGAGATTGGTGCCAGTACTTGGGGGAGGGGAGGAGCTTTACCTGTACACTGACTTAAGACCAGTTCAAATAAAAGTGCACACGTTAAAGAAAAAAAATATGTAACAAATAGAGAGAAAAACCCTAAGAGAACAGCAAATGATTTCATAGCAACTTAGTGTTTTCAAGATGAAAGCCAGAGAGAACCAAGAGTCTATCAAGTGTTTCTGTTTAACACATCCTTTATGACATGGCCAAAGCAGCTGAGGGAGAGGAGGAAGCCAGGATGTTTGTTGGAGGTTAAGTCCAAACACAAGAAGCCAGACCCCCAAATGGATGGTTAGGTCCTGAGGATAACTAGATGTGTGGGAGGAGGAGATCAGCCTTTAAAAAGCTGAAACCTCAATTCAAGTTCAGGGCAAGGAGATTGAATCCAACATGGTAATACCTCCTAGAAAGAGATAATAAAAGCAAGAGGATTGCACTGGAAACACTAGAAAATCAAGATTGCACTGAAGCCATCACACTCCTTGATCTCTGGCATGGGAGAAAAGGTGATTCACAAACTTAGGAACATTCAGAGCATTCCTTTAGACACTGCTCCATTGAGACAAACCGAGCTCAAGCATAAGTTGGTAGAAAGATTGCAGAAATGATTGCTCATGGTTTAAGTCATGTAACTAACTCAGAAGTATTCTTTTACCAAATAAAATGTAGCTGGAAAAAGGACGTGAAAGCTAACTATGGAAGCTAAGTCGGATTGCCTGCTGGGCTGTTATTTAGGGAGGAGAACAACGTTTCCAAAAGGCAAAATGACAGTCAACTGCCACTGTGGAAAGACGACGTTATTTTTAACAATCAGGCAGATGTTTTGGACCCTAGCTTGAATGTGAGCCAGGACACAGAGAAAATTGGCCTAAAGGTAGAGCATTACAGACAATAGAGCTAAAGAAGGGCGTTTTCTGGCAAAGTAATTATGCTGCCCCATTACATGACCCAATGTACTAGCATTTTTTTTTTGATCTGCAACAAATAACCCCGTATGGTGAATACTATATTTGTTCCCTGGGAACGTCATTGCCCTGTTGTTTTCTTGGTAGGTGGGGAAGGAAAGGGGACAGGTGGGCTGTTTACAGAGTATAAAGCTTTGTATTAGGTATTGTAGAGGATCTAAATATTCAGAAGACACACTCTAAGCTGTAGAAGTCCTCACAGTTCAGTTGTAGAAGAATGGGTGGCAAGTTGGACCAAATGACTCCCAAGGGCCCTGTCAGCTCTCTGACACTGACTTACATGTGGTTCTATCTAAAGCTGGGTAGGGGAATGCAAGAGATGGCCTTGCCCACTTGATCTTTGTCTTCTCGCCAGTCACACATTCCAGCACAGTGCAGAGCTCACCAGTCTAGAGGGCCTTATTTCTCTTTAGCTTCCAGCTACTCAATTAATGGTGTAGAAAACTTCTAGTGCTGCATGGTTTGTGAGGCTGCTAATTTAAATCAAACACTCAATGGGATCTTGAAACATTAACAAGCTAAGAGTTTTGACCTTCGTCTTGGTATGATGACCCCTGAACTCAAGTCTAGAAAACATTAGCTCAAACAGGAACCAAGGTGTTGGAGGCCATCATCTACAAGCCAATTAATTAAGCCCATGGTTTCTTGGTAGTTTGGGTTCATAGCAGACAGGTTAATTTGAAGAAACACTCATCGAGAGTGACAGAGACAGCACAGCTCTTTTTCTAGTATAGAAGAGCATTGCTCCAAATAATGTATCCTGGAATTTTGCTGGGAGCTCATTTGATCCTGACCAAGACAATCATTCTCAGTTAGTCAGAAAGGATTTTGATTTCATTGAGTACTTGTATAAATGCTGGGACTGAATAAAATAGATGTGGACTAGCCAATGTTTTAGCCTTGCCTGCAATTCAGTCTGAGGGAAGAATGTAGCTATATTCCAGGAAAAGAGGACAGAGAACTAGTTTCTATGAAAGAAACCCATACAGCATTCTGGCTGTTTTGTAGTTAAAGTGCAACTGGGAGCATTTGGGTCCATTAGGCATAAAAGTGAGAAACTTCCTTTTTTAATTAATAAAAGTTAATGACTCTAATGGTGATGAAAAAATCAATATATGTAGATCTTACTTTTCCTTATTTTCCCTGGGAATAACCTGCTATGTGAGGGAAATATTTTAAGGATACCCCGAAGCCCCATTTCTAGCAATGCAGCCTAACAGTGGCTAGCTGAGGAACTGCAGCAGGTGGTATGGACGCTGCTAAGGAAACTGACTCGGAATTTAACATGAAAAATAGTCCACAGTGAGCGACCAACTTCTCCAAATAGTGGGTGAAGCCCCTAACAAAAGGAAGAAATGATACTAGCCATTAGAGTGTTAAGTAGAGACCCCAAGATGGTCCTCTTTCAGCAACACCATAGACAGAGGTCACCGGCAGTAGTCCTACTTTCAATCGTAAGCATACGTAGAGATGCAATATTATTGGAGCCAGTTTAATCAGAAGTGACTCTAAAGAGAATACAATGACAGGCCCAGCGCTCACCTACGTTGTCAAATAACGGCAACAATTGAATATTAAAAAATAATTTAAAACCAGTGCCAAAAAGGAAAATAGACATAGCCATCATCATACAATGAGAGTTGTTGAGAAGTAAATTGTCTTCCCCCACGAAAGGGAAACCTATAATCTTTGTTCCTGAACAAAATTATAGGTGTGATTAAAAACCTTAGAGAATAGTAGAATTATTACAATTAGATTCCGTAACTCTATATTTCATAATTATGAGAAGCTGCTTATTCAAAATTGTGTATAACGGCATCATTGTGTAATTTCTTTGCTAATAAGGAATTACTTGTTAATAATTTTTCATTGGTTCTTGGGTGCTTATCATAGTAAGCAATCTCAGTGATATTATTTTATTAATACTAATTAAAAGGGGAACGAACTTTTATTATTTTCATTTAAATTGTGCAGGATACTTTAGAAATAGCAGTTGCATTTTTTTCCGTTTTCTTTGCCCCAACTGTATCAAGACCCTCAGCAAATTTTCAACAATATACACACTAGAGGATAGGAGGGAGACATCTGTGGACTCATAGAGGCTGGGTGGTGTCAGGAAGTAGGGCAAGTTAGCCATTTTTGTCTGCTTTGGACATCACTCAGAAGCCAAGCAAAACGCGTGTTTCCTATTTATTGACAGAGTAAATAGGTGATGGATTCTTCACAGGGTCCAGATAAAGGCAGACTGAGAAAACAGGGAATTTAATCCCTCCCTGAATGATTGCTCTGAAACAAGGAGCACTGCTAAGTGTCCTCAGTCACTGGGCTTTGGGGCCTGCCATGGGGATACCTATCCTGATAGCCTTGCCAAGCGAACCTGATAGTCCAAGGCTGTTGACAGAATTTAGTTACTTGCCCAGTAGGGGTACCACTGTGACTCAAAGCACTCGTGGGAGTGTGCATGGACTTTTGTTTGTGGAGCAGCCACATGGCAGGATATTTTCCTTGAGGGCAGGGACTTGCCTTTATTTGTACCCCTAGCCCTTATGTGTCCAACACACAGCAAGCACTTAATAAAGGCTTATTCCATCAGAAATGATGAGCAGGTGGACTTCAGAAAAACCTGGACTTACATGAACTGATGCTGAGTGAAGTGAGCAGGACCAGGAGAACACTGTACACAGTAACAGCAACATTGGGTGATGACCAACTTTGATACACTTAGATCTTCTCAGCGATACAAGGATCTAAGACAATTCCAAAAGACGCATGTTAGAAATGCTATCCACATCCAGAGAAAGAACTATGGAGTCTGAATGCAGATGAAAGCATACCATTTTCTCTCTTTTTTGTTTCTTCTTTCTTGTGGTTTTTCCCTTTGGTTCTAATTCTTCTTTACAACATGACTAATGTGGAAATATGTTTAATATGATCGCATACACATAGCCTATATCAGATTGCATGCCATCTTTGGGAGGAGGAGCAGAGGAAAATTTAGAACTCAAACTCTTATAGAAGTGAATGTTGAAAACTAAAAGCAAACAAATAAAATTTTTAGAAAGCTAAAAACAATAAATGCTTCTTGACCAACACAGAGTATTTAGCAAAGGTCCATGCCAGAGTGTGGTCAGTAGTCATGAATGAGGCTGATTCTAACCATGCTGACCATCTAACATACAATGTAGTACTGTAGAAAGCATACTGAATTTAGAGTCAGAGGACCTGAATTCTAATTCCTGCCTGGGTAACTTTGGTTAAATCATTTCAACCCTTTCTAAAGTAAGGGGATTGGGCTACAGAGTCTCTCCAATCTCCACATTTCTTTGTCATACTTTACTGATTTCTTGTTATGGTTTTAATGAGCTTCAGAAAGATAATTCCAGTTTGAAAGATGTGTGCATACTTCTCTGGATGTGTCATCTCATCAATGTGAGTATAACCCTCCACTGTGGGAGATCACAATGCTTCAGTGTCTTCCTGTCCTGTGAAATTGTTGTCCACATCCTTCATAGAGGAATTCCTCAATTCATTGGAAGTCTCCTTCATCGATGGTGGAGCAAGACCCAGGCTGGCCTTTGGTTTTCCTTGTTCTTGTTATATCACTCATCACTTCCTTTTCTGGTCATACATGTACTTCATCATGCCTTTCCCATCATTTCCTGTATGCAGGTCATTGATGTTAGTAGCCCATTTATACCCACTGTTCATTATGGTGTGGTATCACACTGGAGTATCATGGTTGCTTCATGGTTGCAGCATGGTTGAGGGTGATAAGGTGACAAATAGGACACCAATCAATGTCACTATCCTGTTAATCATATAACTCTTTTCATACAATGACATCTCTCCAATTCTTGGACATGTTAAAATATTTATATTATAGCACCTACCCTGAGAACCTTGAGATTCTGGCATCACCAACACATGAAACCAAATTCTAGGTAATATTCCTTAAAAAATCAAGTCTTAGCCTTGCCCCTTATAACAATAGCAACAGCATCAACAACAAAGAAGGTCAAGGGGAGGAACCTGTTTAAAACCATTGACATTTAGGCAGCAACACTCTTAGTGCACAATTTTGGAACTATAAAATTGACCAGGACACTTTTGGAAAGTATCCCCCCCCCCACCCAAACCAAACAAAACACAACCCAACAACACAATGTTAATAAAACAACACAGGGCCAGTCCCCCTAAATCAGCTGTAGAAAGGTTAGCACTTCCTTGTTGCAAAGGATAAAGAGGCATGCTTAGAGAACAGAATAATCCCCGGAATCCCCAGAAATCTTGGAGTTAGCAGGTATTGCTTCACTGAGCAACAGTAAAGACTCATTAACTTTGCATTCTCACATTCTAGCTGGAATGCAGGTATGGACATACACCAGGATGTTTGGTTGCTGAGGGGGTGGGGGGGGTAGGGGGAATGGGTTGTTATATTATACCTCATCCCTGGAGTAAACACCCTTTCCTTTTCTTCAACATTAAGAACACTCTGAATTCCCAGTATTTGTAGAGGGGAATAGGAATACCGCCCATTAGATTTGTCAAATGTAACCAAAAGCGATGTACCACTGGACAGAGCCTCCGAAACACCTAAAGTCAAAAAAGTGGAATAGAAAGACATTCCACAAGCAACATCTGTGTGGCTTGTAGCCAGGGATATATCAACAAAGGAGTAGAAAAGTGCAAATTTGTGCTAATGGAGGGGCATATTATGGTAATTTGAGACCAGATAATCATCAGAAATTACCGAAGGACTATACTGAAGGACCTTGAACTCCATTATCAAGGTACATTATTCAAAGATATGAAAGGCACTGGGTAACATTACTCACTGTAGGGGGTAAAAATTTAGCACCACCAGAATACCTAACAACATATGACCTGGTGGCTAAAATTATACTTCAAAAGTTCACTATTTTTCCAACAGACTGACAAGATTTCAGATCTCTAAACTATAAATAAGGACCTCAAAGCATATTCTGGAAAATTCAACAAATACATTTTACTGGAATTGGATCTTTATCACAGACTGAGCTATTGCTCCTAACCACCTGGACATAACCTTGATCCATAAGAACTTGAGATCATTTTAAAGAGATGTTGCTATACTCAGTCTCCAAGCTCCTTAGACTGAAAAGTTTTCAAACTACAGAGACCTAGCAGAGGAGATTAAAATATGAAACAGGATGGGATTCAGATCAGCCCCACTGTCCTGTCTGCTACTGGAGGTCAGCTATTTTAATCATTCAGTCACCCCCAAAGAGCAGTCCTATTCTTTCATGACTCCACCTAATGATCACTACCAGTAATCATGATAATAATAGCACCTAATATTTATATATCACTGTAGGGGTTGCAGGATACTGTACACATATCTCTCATTTGGTCATCAAAACAAGCCTACGAAGTCGGTATTTTTATTATTCCTAATGAGAAACCTGGCTGGAAGAGTTTAGCTTTGCGTAGTCACGTCTGAGGTAGTATTTGAATCCAGATTTCCCTATTCAAAGTCTAGCAGTCTCTCCACTATGCCAGCCAGCTGTCAAGGGGGATTATTACTGGGTACCTTATTCTCACCAACAGTGAACTCATCCCTGCAGGAAAAATGATGGGGACCTCAGCTGGAAAGTGACCACTCTAGCTCAAAATCTGTGGGAGATGAAAGGAAAACTGGGCAGTCTCACGTGCACCCTAGGGTTTGAGGACAGATTTCAGATGGTTCAGAGGAAAGATAAGCATGTCATGTCCTAAAATTCTATAGGAAATGTTATACCTGTGGGGAGGGGAAGCTCTAAAGAATGAAATTCAGAAGGTACAAAGACACTGGAGAAGGCTAGGCAAGGGTACCTAAAGAGAATGTTGTGGTTGCCAAGGAATTCATTGGTTTACTTAGATTTTAAAAAGGCATATGAAGAAGATGGAGCAGGGGCAGGTAAAGAGAATGAATACAAGATGTGACAGGCCTGTAACCCTACTATGGTTAGGGGCTAAGGACCACAAAATAGGGAGTGTGTGTGAGTGTGTCTGTGTGTGTGTGCGCATGTGCAAGCGCTGGGTATGGGTGCAGTAGCCAATGGTATGGCAAGAAGATGACTAAAGTGCATTGTGGAGGGTTTGTGTGTCTAGATGTGGTGTTTTCTCACCTGGAGCTAGAAGGCTGAGTCACAGGAAGAAATACAAAGCAGTAATAGGTCAGGTCTGGGGCTCGCCATTCACATAAGGAGAACTCACCATTCAGCAGTGACAAATCCCAGGGATGGAGCAGAGCAGCATGTCAGAATGGGGGCCAAAGAGCCTCCTGGTGGGGCAGAGGTCAGCTATGGAGTGTGAACTCTCACCTTTGGGGCCAGGAGTAAGGATGGGAGTTAGAAGCAGAGGCCTCTGAGCCCAAATGAATTACATCCTAGGGTACTGAGCTGGCTGCTTTGATTTTTAAGCCTGCATTAGCGAGTTTTGAAAGTTCATGAAAAAGGGCACTTCACTTGATTTTCAAAAATGGAGAAAAGAATAGATTTTTTGGAACCAGGTTGTCGAACTTGGGTTTGTTTCCTGGGAAAATTAAAGAATGCCTTTATTAACAGGATGGCGAGTGAACATCTCAAAAAGGAAGCGATGGTTACAGAAAGGGCAACATGGCTTCATCAAGAACATTCATTTTAGGAAAATACTTGAGAAGGTTCCTCATTCAATTTTTGTGGACAAGATAGGGAGGCAAAGCTAAGTGGCAGGGAAGTTTGGCCCTTGGAAGTAGCTGAATGACCAGGCCCACAAAATCACAATCAAAGAATTTCTAGAGCCAGGAAGAAACCTCTGCAGCCTTAGAGTCCAACCCAGCTCCTAAAAGAGCCTCCACTATAATGGACCAGACAAGTGGGCTTTTCTTGGAAGCCCTCCAGCGAAGGGGAGATCACTACCTCATGAGGCAGCACATTAGACTTTCTTGACCACACTAATTGTTAGGCAGGCTTTTTCTTGCTAGTGAGTCTAAATTGGCTTCTTCACAACTTTGGTCCTGGTTCTTTTTTTTTTGGCAGGGCAGTTGGGGTTAAGTGACTTGCCCAAGGTCACACAGCTTGTACATGTGTCAAATGTCTGAGGCTGGATTTGAACTCAGGTCTACTCACTGCACCACCTAGCTGCCCCTTGGTTCTGTCTTTTGGAAGTAAACAGAACCAGTCTACTCCCTCCACCAAATGACGGCCCTTTAAATACTTGAGTTGTAATCTTCTCCAGGTAAAACACCCTTTTATCTAGATCCTCAGATGGCAGGTGTCCAGGCCCTTACCCCTCCTGGCTGTCCTCCTCTGGACACACTTTAGCAAATTTCCTCAGTTGTACCCAGAGCTGAACACAAGGCCCCAGATGTTGTCTGACCAGTTCTGGGTAGTGCCAGCGTCACCTCCTTATTTCTGGAAGCTCTGTGTTTCTTAATAAAGTTTAAGAGCTCATTCTTTTTTGGGTCATATTGCTGAGTCATAGTGTGTGAGTGTGTGTGTGTGTGTGTGTGTGTGTGTGTGCACGCGCAGTCCACAAAATTCCCCGATCTTTTTTAAAGATGAACTGCTGTCTAACAATGTTTCTGCCATTGTGTACTTATGAGATTGATTTTTTTGAACCCTAGTGTAAGATTTCATATTGAACCTTATTAAATTGTACTTGACTGTCAAGATGCTGTTAGATCTTAACTGGCGTCCAACATGTTAGCTCTGTCTTCAAGCTTCACTTCATGTACAGCTTGATAAGCGTGCCCTCCATGACAGTCAACGATAAAGATGTTAAAATGGCATGGGCCCCAGCACAGATCACTAGGGTATGTAACTGCTCCAAAGGCACCCGAATGTGGTTTATTAATGGTTTGAGGTCAGTTTGGAGTGACGTCTATGGTGGAGTGCCCCAGGGATCTATTTTTTAAATGAAATGGTTGAAGGCACAGATGGAATTTCTCATCAAAGAAGCTGGCAAGGCTGGCAAACATATTGGATGACTGAGAAGAGTCCAAAAAGAGCTCAACAGGTTAGGAACTTGAGCCAAACATAAGATGGAATTTTCTAGGAATAAATGTCAACTACTTACTTCTGAGTTAAAAAGAAATCAAACTCGCAAGTATGAGATGGTAAAGGCAGAGCCAGATAGCAAGTGTCAAAAATACCCAGGGATTGGAGAGAGACTCGAATGAGCAAACAGTCTGACACGGCCGCCCAAAAGGCTGAAGCTCTCCTAGACTATATGAAGAGACACAAGGTACCCAGAAGGGGCGGGGGGGGGGGGCACGGACCTTCTGTACTCTGCTTAAGCAGAAACTACATCTTGGATATTATGTTAAATTCTGCATATCACAGTTCAGGAAAGACATTAAGAAGCAAGAGAGCATCCAGGGGAGGAAAATCAGGATGGTGAAGGAGCTCTAGATGACATCACATGAGGAGCCATTCAAGGGCCTGGGTATGCTTACTTACCCTGGAGATGTGATAAGGGGGAATCTGAGAGTTGAGTGTAAGTATCTGAAGGGCTGTCAGAGAGAACAGGCCTTGTCAAGCTTAGGCTCAAAGGGCAGAACTAGGAGCACTAACTGGAAGTCAGGAACACCCAGATGATCAGTACTACTGATAATGAATGAATAAAAAAGCATTTATTAAATATTCACTCCATCGAAAGGACTGAGCTGAACACTGGGAATAAAAATATAGCCAGGGGTAATGCTATTCCCGAGGCACTTGGGTTTAGGGTTCTGAGTTATCACTATTACGATCTGAGGGGGGATGGTGGTCAAGGTGGTGACCTTATCTGTGGCACCCTCAGAGTACCTGGCTGCTTCAGCTATGCCATTCACATGCCCTGTGAGTGGCAATGGGCTGCCCTGCAAATTAGTAGGATCTGCTCTTAAACAAACTGGATAACTTCCTATTGGATGGGAAAGCCTCTGAGTTCCCTTATGACTCCTGGGATTCTGGAATTATGTGCTTACCTCAGTCTATGATGCTGCATTCCATTCTAGTGTTAACATTCTGTTGCCTTTGGCACAGATTCCAGTTTAAGCCCAGACACCACAGCAGCAACTCTGAGTAAGGTAAGTTGAATGGACAGTTGTCCATGTTGGCAACAAACCCATTATTAGGGTGGGGAGGAGACCATTTTTCTCTTATTTTGATCTGTTTTAGGCTGGTGGAGTAGACAGGGTACGTCATTCGAAATCAGCCACACTTGAAATCAAGAGCCCTAGGTTTGAATTCTGGCCCTGCCACTTGTGAGCTCTGAACCCAGGGAAAAAACCTCTAGATCATGCCATCTGAGGATTGGGGAAGGACCTGGGGCACTTTAGCCAAGAAAGAGAAGATTTAGGGGGAATACATCCAAGTATCAGAAGGGCTGTCCTATGGGAGAGGGATCAGCTTTGCTCTGCTTGGCACCAGTGGACAGAATTAGGAGCAGTGGAGGGAAGCTGGCCTTGTTGAGCCTTAGTTTCAGCAGCTGTTTCTTTGTCTGTAAAAATATAGTTCTCTAGTTACCTCACGGGGTGACTGTGGGGACAGCCCTTTGTAAAACCTAGAGCACTAGAGTAATGTGAGTTGTCACTATTCATATCATTCTTACATAGAGGTTGTATTGGTTGTTGTGTTGTTTTCACTTGGCTGTCAAGACATCTGCAAATGTCAAAGGGACCATATTTCAACCTGGTATATTTTGTCCCGTGGACGCAGCCTTGAAAAAAGGCTTTGAACACACTGGTTGGTCAAAGTGGTACTATGGACAGCGCCATTCTGTCCGTCCAAAGGCAGTCAACAGCCCTTGCATGAATATGTAGTACAGAACGTATAGTACATTTGGTGTATTTATTTTGAACATACTCATACACAAGTGCTCTAACTTGCCTTCAGAGATAAGATGGAAGGCAAGGGGAAATCAGGAATGTAAAAGATTTTCCTTTTCTGTTCCAGATTAAACACTTTTTTCTTAGGTTACAGACAGATGAATTGTCATACTTTCTTGTATTGGTTTATTCCACTAACAGATTTCACATGTTTTCCTTGTGGAGAGGCAGCAGTCTCTCCATGAGACTCATGCCAGGTTTCCTGTTGATGTTGTTTTTTCCCTGATGGACATGTCTACACTGCAAGAGGCATAAGATCCTGGGTATTTGAAAATTAAAGAACAGCAGCACAGGGCCAGATGCTTTAGCTATAAAAGTTGCCGAAGTATCATAAACACCAGGTGTGCCATAGAAATGCCCAGGTTTTTTATCCTGACACACTGTTATCATATGGTTCCAACATCTGTTCTTCCCTGTCCATGCTTCCCACAGACAGTATTTATTAAAATCAAATCTGCACTAGCTCTCACTTATGTGCCTTGAGCAGGAAGGGCCACAGTGGCCTTATTATGGAGTGTAAGTGAGCTGATAAAAATTGATTTTATCAGTAAACTTAGAATTGTCCTTCCAACCCAATATGGTATCATCTGGTCTGAGGTTACCTTCCACTTGTTAATTAATTACTTTTCTGCTGCTTGTGGTTTATATTGAAGTAGTGCCACAGTGTAGCACTTCATAATTTCCAAATAATTTGGGGGTGAGGGATGAGGCCAGCCTGGCTTAATTAAGGAGAAGTCTGAATCACAGAATAGCCTGAAAGACATGTAGGCTCTTTACTTTCAAATATAATAATGTAGTTACATTCAAGTCCCACCTCTCCCTGTTACCCTGTGCTGTGTGAACTGGATATGCCCTATGTGACTTTGTGGGGGTTACTCCCCTTCTCATGGCCTCAGTTTACTTATCTGTAAAACAAAGGTATTGGATGAGATGGTATCCAGAGTTCCTTCTGACCCTAAAGATCTTAGATTCTAAACTCCTTTCCTTGTCTGGGTCTCAATTTCCCATCAATTAAACAAATAATATTATCTGCCTCAGGTGAAAAAGCATAGATGGGTGGCTGTCAGCAACAGAAGTGCCCACATCAATGAGGTCATGGGGAACTTGAGGTAGAATATTTCACTTAGAGTACCAAGCCAGATTGTTGTGAGGAGCATGATTTGGAAACTGTCAGGCTAGAGAGCAATGGAAGTAAGTCAGCATCTGGGAGAGGGCAAAGGGGAGGGAAATGATGTCCAGGCCTGTGCTTTCATAGGTGTCTCATGGCGAGGAAACGCCTTCTACCAATGCAGATCGGCAATTGCTGTTCAGTGTGGCGTTTTAAAGAGTCATCTAGATCACAAAGAGGTTAAGTCACTTACCAAGGACACACATCTGACACATGTCACAGGTGGCATTTGAACCCAGAACATGTTGACTCAGGCTAGCTCTCTGCTATAACCACTGCACTGCCTCTTGAACTGTTGTTGTGACTAATAGGTAAAAGATATCACAAAATCAATTTTATCTCAATAATATCTCAATATGCAATAATATACACTCACCATAGGAGTCCTTTTAATGTGCAAGAATTAACTTTGCAGACCAGAAGTTGGAGACACATTCAATACAATCTTTTATTTCTTTTTATCCCTCAGTTTGATAAAGCTACTGACTTTTACTAAGATGTAAGACTTTACTGATTCATGGAGAAAGAAATAATTCCAGAGCTCCTTTTCTAAAAGTATGATACATACTGTCTGGAAAGGAAAAAAATTGGAACTAGTGGATTTCAAATTAATGAGCATTTGCACTGTGATTTTTTCATCGCTAAGAGCGAAAGGGCTCATCAATCGAAGATTATCTAGTCTTTCATGGTCTTTCTTCATTTGTTATTTTCAGAGAGACAGACAGCCATTAGCAATAATTCATGAGCCAAAATAATCCCTAGTGGATTATTTAGGTGTTCATGTACATAGTCCTACTTCTAAGTCACATGCCCTGAATGCCTCCTATTAATGTTGGAAATTTCTCTTTCATATCACATGTGATGTGCACATGATCCAAAGGCCCATCACACAATCTTGAAAACCACTGAATTTTGTAATAAATTAATCCTTAGATATTTGGAGCAATCTCAAGTCTTTTCCAGTAATGCAGATCAAACCACATCCCATGCCTATCTCTTTTCCATGCCTTCCCATAATTCTTTAGTAATACTGCCTCCCTTTTGGTCTCATTCCATGGAAGAAGGTCCCTTAAAGAGGAAATGTTCACTCTCACCCTAACTCCCAGACAGAAATAAGCCAGAGAACGGAAGGCCAAAAAGGGATACTTGGTGTGGTCTTGAGAAGAGAGGCCTTGACTTGGGGTGCTGAAATGAGGTCAGATGTGATCACAGTAGCACCTGGAGCTTAAGAATGATCTCATGGTAGAGGAACAAGAAGCTAATGAAGACTCCTGTCATCAGGAAGCACCCAACAGTTGGGCAGAGCAAATTCAAGTTGAGCTCAGCCTTTTTTTTCCCTTTGCTATTGCTGCTGCTATCTCAAGTGTCACAATAAGGAAATGCATTCTTTTGTATGGTAGAAATTTGCTTGTGTGATACCTAGCATGTAATGCCAAACTGTTCACATGCTGTTCAAAGAATCATTCTGCATATAGATGGGTCTGTGTGCCCATATGTTTCAAAGTTCAGTTTCAAGGAACAGCTGAATTAGTCAGTGAGACTGAAAAGGGAAGTGGCCAATATTCATTTGCATGTTGAAGGAAGGAAGCTGGAGATGGAGGGAGAGGGCAAACGGGGGGAGGGGAGTCTGCTATACATGCCGTTCAAAGAAGAAACTGGCTATTACCATTCCCCATTATTTGTCTTTGTTATTCTGCTTATTGTTTGTGTTACAGATGCTGTAGCTGTTTCTTGACAGCTTCCCAAGTTTAGGTTCCTGGAGATTATTGAGTCCATCTAGCAGGGGGACTGCAGAGGGTTCAGCTGCTGTCTTTCCTTGGTGGACGTGGCACTAGGTGAACATTCTTCTAACTTAGATTTCTCTTTATGTCCCAAAGCCAACTGTTGGCACACCCATCTTGGCAGACTCTTCCTTCCCAGGGAAATGAATCTGAACCTGAACATAAAAACAACCTCCAGGGAGTCAAACTGAGGTGGGGTTTGGGGGGGCGGGGCTGGTGATGGGTTGAGAGGGTGTCACTGAAAGGATAAAGATTCTGAATGCAAAATGCTAGACAAAATAGGGAGTGACCTCAACCATGAAATCAAACTTTCCCTAGCTCCCCACAGCTATTTTTGCACATACGGGGTAAGTTACTCTTCATTGATCAGCTTTGGGATCGTTTTATTACATGGTGTTCTGGGAGAGGTGAAGCAATCTGTGGCTCTGCAAGGGTCAGAGAAAGTGAACTTGGGGATTGGACTTGAAAAAATGCTGCACTGAGGAGGACTGTTGGTCCTTCATGTCTTCTGGTAAATCTCCATTTGCAAAATATACCCGCATCAAACATAGCCTTTGGGCTCATAGCTATAATACAAAGTGGGCTGCATTTTTCTGTCTGCCTCAGTGCCCTTCTGCTCAGAGCTGCTAACATGTTTGCCATTTAGACCGGAGTCAGCCATGCCCCTAATCCTCTTCAAATTGGTTTAGTAACTCAGTGGCAGAATCAGGACCATGGACTTAAAGCTAAACAGATTTAGAAGGAATTGGATAGGTTTTTCCCTAGGGGACCATGGAGCTTCCTCTAAATAGCCACTCTCAGGGCACTGCTATTTGAGGTGGAGGGCTATGTTTTTGCTCCAGTTCTGAACCCACACCTGCCTGGCACATGGGCCAGCTTATCTTCATTGTTAAAACCAAGTAGGCATTTCCAAAGTGTTGGTTTTCCTTCTCTTAGTGTGAGCTAAAGAAAGGAATGGATACACTAAATGAACCTTAAAAAGGGGAAAGGTGGCATCGATGACACTATAACCCGTGCATGCATGCATTCATTGATTCAGTAAGCACCTATCATGTGCCAGCCACCGTGGCCAGTGAGATCAAAGAGAAGCTTCGGCCACTTAAGATGCTTTGCTGAGTCCCTGGAGTAATTATGGTATAGAAATGGCTGTAGTAGCACTGATGACAGTGATGATAACGGAGCATTTATGCAACGCTTTAAGGTTTACAAAATGTTTTACATACGTTATTTCATTTAATGGAGCTTTTGTTCATCTACTTGTTTATATGCTCATACCTGTTATTAAGTGATTTGAAAAAAAAATCCCATTGTGGGTTTTTATTTTGCTTCCTGGCGTGTGCTTTGGGCCTTGAAAACCTTGAAGAACAGAATATCATTTTATAAAGACACAGCTCACATCGTTCCTCTTTCCCTTGGGGCATTTTGCCACCACTGACCGAGTACCCCTCTGTGCATTGACCCCCCCATCATCTTTTCTTTTCTTTTGTAAGCTGTATTGATAGGGACAAGTGGAGGATCAGAGAAAGGATAGGCTTGGTGCTTGGGTTGAATGGGATGATAAATACAAACATTTTTCTTTTGCTTCCATTTTCTCTTCTAAGGAGAATGATCTTTGGTCTGGGAAGCATAGAATAATGATGGTTAATAGGAAATTGAGGACCAAGATTAGTGAAAAGATGTTAAGAGAAAAGCTAGTTCAGATCACCCCAGGAATGACACCCTAGGGGAGTGACAAAAAACCAAAATTTGATAGGTTGCTGACCTTCAGCGCTCTTTGAAAAGCCTATAGAGAATGGGGGAGGTGCTACAGGACTAGAAAGGGGCAAATGTTACCTTGTTTTTCTGAAAATGAGACTGCACTATAGTTTGGTGAGGTTGACTTCTCATTTTAGCAAAATTCTACAACATACTATTAAGGTGGTGGTTTGTGGGCACTTAAGGAATCAGGGATCACTGAGCCAACGAGACTTCATCCAAAACAGATTAGGCCATACTAACCTCATTTCCTTTTTTGACAGGATAACTTGCCAAGTTGCTGAAAGTTGTAGACAGAGGAGGCTGAGACAAAACAGGAGCACAAGAAGAGAGTTTCACTTGGAAATCTTCCAAGTTCCAGACAAGAGGAGAGTCTTCTTAAACGTTGCTCCTGAAAAGTTCCCTGCCGAGATGAGGCGCTTCAGGCGGAAGTACAGAAAAGAAAATGCCAAAGAGAAGAGGGAAAGGAGGCGTGCAATGGCTGAGGCACGGAGGCAGGTCACCACTGTGGTGCTGCCCACAGTGGTTCTCCTGATCCTCTTTATTGTCATTCTGGTCTACATATTGACACGCCCTCCCATCAAAAAGTGCTCCTCAACAAGATACACCAAAAACTAAAAGAATGTACAAGGAGAAAAGAGATTGGAGAGAAACAACAATAAAAAAGCTTCTGATTTCTTGACATTTCTAAAATTTGTGGGTACTCATTGATTAGAATTTCCTAACTCCTTTGAAATGCAATACAAAACATACTAAACAACAATTGTGCCATGTACCTTACTTTCTTTTTTTTTTTTACATTTTTTTGAAGGGGGGAAGGCAGGGCAATTGGGGTTAAGTGACTTGACCAAGGTCACATAGCTAGTAAGTGTGTCAAAGTGTCTGAGGCTGGATTTGAACTCGGGTCCTCCTGACTCCAGGGCCAGTGCTCTACTCACTGCTCCACCTAGCTGCACCCTGTACCTTACTTTCTGCTTTCTGTACCTTTCACACTATAAAACAGTGTGTTCCTGAAATTGATGTATGGCTCCCGATGAAAGGAGAAATATGCTGTGCTATGAAATTTGTATGAACACTCTTGTGAATCCCTCAGCTTCAGAGTTAGTAGGTCCTTATGGTACAAACCAAATATGAAAAAAGAATCCATTCTATACCATACCCAACAAGTAGTCATTCCACCCTTGCTTGAAGACCTCCCTCCAATGAGGGGCAACCCACTAGCTCTTACTCTCCTTCTAGATAGCTCTAAATGGTAGGAAGTTATCATTAGCCTCCCTCCAACTCAGACTCAGTGCTTCAAGGTTTGGTCTCTAGGGCCAAACAGAACAAATCTAATCTGTCTTCCATATGGCAGGCCTTCAGACATCTCTTCTGCTGGCCAAAACTCATTTCCCTTAACCAATCCTTATATGTCATCATTTTCTGGGCCACCATCATCATCATGTTGATCTGGCTACTGATAAAATTAATCCTTCTTAAAATACAGGGCCCAGGAGTGAACCTAGTATACCAAATGTGGTCTGATGAATACAGAACTGTCCCATCTTTATTCCTGCAGAGTCTGCCTCTTAATGAAAAGCCTCGGTTTGCATTCACTTCCTTGGCTGCCTCATCACACCACGACCTTTGCTTCTATCTCCCAGATCTTTTCCAGATGAGCTGATGCTCTCTCCATCCTATACATGTGAAGTTGATTTTGGAGCCCAAGTGTGAAATTTGACATTTTCCCTTATTACATTTAATCTTATTTGATCTGGCCAAATGTTCTAAGCCATCTAATTCTATGTAGCCTACATTTAATTGCACTTTTATTTAGCTTGCACCTCTCCATCTTGTTCACAAGAACAGTAAATGAGATTTTATCATATTCTTTGTGGACATCCGGGCATGCTATTATCTACAGCATTTTCCTATTATCTACAGCATTTCCAGTTTAGGAAGCTGGTCATAAATAAAGTTGATCAAACATGACCTCTTCTTGATGAAGATTTTTCCCTTTCTTAACACCGCTTACTAGTGACATAGCTTGGAATTTTGCTAGATATTGAAGTCAAGCCCATTGGCCTAGATAATTGAAGGCTCCATTCTCTTTATCTCTTCTGAACATCAGGAATTTTCCCTTGTCCAGTCCCAGTCTTTTCAAGTTCACCAACAGTGTATAGATGCTACTTTTTCCCATTACCCAAGGTGGTAGGTCATCTGGGACAGGTACCGTGAACTTATCAGAGGCAATGGGGTGTTCTTTTTACTTTCTTCTTTTCTGGAATATCATCTCCTTTCCTAGCCATATTTGTTCCTTCCTTTCCAATCCAGAGGTCATTCTCTTTGGTGGAGAAAACAGAAGCAAAAGAAAAATCGAGCATCTCTGTCTTCTGTGGTTATCAGTTATGGTTGTCTCATCTACCACAAGCCATGGACCTAACCTTTAGTGATCCTCTGCCTTTCCTCAGTACAGCTTTAAAAAATTCTGTCCTTGCCATTTGCTCACCTCATGAGTGTCACCTCATTCTGGGATTTTTCGTACTTCGGACATGGTTCTTATAGGACTACACCACCCTTGTGTATTCTGCCTTTGCTACCTGCCCTCATTTCTACCTTCCGTACGTGTCTCTTTACAACTGACATTGTCTGGTGAGCTCCCTTATTAGTAGCTTTAGAAAACTCTCTCTTTTTTTCCTCATTGGAATTGTTTTCATTATGGTTTCAGATTTCAGCCCATGACAGCTTCTTTTCTTTTTGGGTAGACTTCCCTTGTAGAATTTGAGTTCATCAGGTTTCAGTTTCCCTTGGACTCCCCAAATGGAGGGAACATCATATCAACATGATTTCTCATGAATTCATCGAATGTGTATTTTACAGCTTCAAAGCCGACCATAATTCTCTGTGCTTAATGGCATTTGAAAGACATTGACTTAAAGGTGAAATATTTATTTTTGGAGTCAATGACACCATAACCTTAGAAATAACTGCATGTTACAAAGAAGAGCTAACACCTTAGAGGATAGATAGAGTAGGTATCCAAAGAGATCTTAGCAGGCTAGAACAATAGGCTAAGTCTAATGGGAGGAAGATAATGGACATGACTCAATCTGGGTTAAAAAACATCAACTTCACAAGTGCAGGATGGGGGATGGGTGGCTAGATGAAGAGAACATGGTGGGTTTCAACATGAATAAAGAGCGTGCAATGGCAGCCCAAACAGACAATGCTGTCCTGGGCTGCATTAAAGGAGTTTCCAGAAGACAAAAGAAGCAATAGTCCCATTGGACTTTGCTCTTACCTAATTACTTATAGAGAACTGTGTTTGCTTCTCAGCATCATGTTTTAGGAAGGACATTGACAAGATAGAGTACAATGAGGAAGGGAGGACAAGATGGTGAGAGAGTTGGAGACCAATGTAGCAGTCAATAAGCATTTACTCTACATCTGCCAGGTGCTAAGGCTACAAAGACAAAAGCTGAAAAGGTTTCTACCCTTGGGGAATGAATTTAATTGTTGACAACAACTACTACAAGAAAAATATCTAGCATTTCTATAGCAATTTGAAGGTTTAACAGGCACTTTGCAAATATCAGCTCATTTGAATCCAACCACAGTGCTAGGAGGTAGGCGCCACTATCTCCCTCCTTTTAAACTCAGCAGAAGGAGACGACAGGGTCAGCATGTACACACAATTGTACACCATTGGGATGTGGATATGAAAAGGACACATATGCACAATGAACACAATCACCATTGGGATGTGGATATGAAAAGGACACATATGCACAATGAACACAATCACCATTGGGATGTGGATATGAAAAGGACACATATGCACAATGAACACAATCACCATTGGGATGTGGATATGAAAAGGCCTAATGCTATGGGGAAATCAGTTTGGCCATTGTGTGGAGGTGTGATTGGAGAGGAGATGAGGGCCTGAACAGGGCAGTGCCTATGTGAGCGCAGATGATTGGCTAAAGAAATTGGAGGTGTTTAGCCTGGAGAAGAGAAGCTGTAGGGAGGATATGACACTTGTCCTCCAGGTACTGAAAGATGTCCTGTCTAATAAAAAGGGATTAATGATTTCTTCTGCTTGGCCCCAGAGGGCAGAACCCTTAGGAGGGGTGAATAGAAATTGAAGGGAGCCAGATTCAGGTTCAATGACAGGAAAAACCTCTTGGTCATTGGAGCTGCCTCAGAATGTCTTTACATAGATGCTGGAAAACCTATCAACTGGTGGAGGGGATTGTCAGTTACATGTTTGCCTCTAAGGTCCCTTATAATGCAGAGATTCTGTAAGCTCTATGCTAGGCCCAATAACATCTAATGTTACCAAATCCTGCGACATTTTTCCCCCTTTAAAATTCCTGACTGGCTCCTTCACCTCTATTTCCAATACTACTACTCAAGCACAGATATTTATTGTCTCATGTCTAGATTAATGCAAATTAGGTGACTTGCCCAAGGTCACAAGGGTAGTGTGACAGAATTGGGATTTGAGTCCTTGTCCCATGACCCCAAACCCAGCACTCTTCCTTTTGCATCATGATGCCCAATAAGAATCAGGACTGTGACCCAGTAGTCCAAAAAGCTAATACCATCTTACGCTGCATCTGTGGAACCAGCATTCCCCAAACAATGGAGGTAGAGACAAAAAGTACCTCGAGCATTATGCCTGGTTCCAGGTGCCATGTTTTAGGAATACCATTAACCGGCGATAGTATACCAAAGATAAAGTGGGGGAACCTGAAACTATGCCTTACAAAGGCTAGCTAAAGTAAATGGGAATGTTTAACCTGGTAGAGAAAAGATAAGGAGGTGCATGACGTCGTCATCAAGCATCTGAGGGGCTGTTAGGTGGACAAAGACTTCAGCTTGGCTTGCCTGGGCCTAGATGCCCAAATTAGAGTCAATGAATGGAAACTATAGAAGAGTCTCTGGGTCTGACATAAGGAAAGAAGTGCCTAACACTGAGAAGCATTCAGAAGGACAGATGCCTCCTTTAGGAGCCTCTCCCATCACTAGGTGTTCTCAAGCAGAGCTGAGATGTACACATGGGGAAGATGCTCTAGGGAGTGTCTGGATGAGGGGGGGATGGGTGGGAAAATGGATTAGATGATCTTTACAAATTCTAGGCGCTAGGTGGCGCTGCAGTGGATAGAGTGCTGGGCATGGAGTCAGGAAGACCTGAATTCAAAGTCGCTTCACCCTGCTTGTCTTAGTTTCCTCATCTGTAAAGTGAGTTGGAGAAGGAAATGGCAAATCATTCCAGTATCTTTGCTCAGAAAACCTAAATGGGGTCATGAAGAGTAAGAAATAATTAATCAGCTAAACAAAACAAATAAACTGAGATCTGGGGGTGTTGTCACCTTATTCTTTCACATTCATCAAGCAAAGTAAGGCAGAAACAACAGATTTCTTGTTTGTGGAATCTAACCCTCCTTCCTAAAACCATGAGCCCCGCCATCCTTCAGTTTAACATTCAATGGTTGGGCACACAGACTTTCTTTCTAAGTTTCTCCTAGTGTTCCCACTTTTTGCATCCTGAAAGTAGGCTTTGTTCCTATTTGAAGTAGTAGCAAATCATCTTTGCTTTTAAAAATACTGAATGGTGGGATCGGTTTAAATGCTATTAAAAGAAGCAATGTGCCCCCCCTCCCAGTTTTATAGCGGTGGTCAAAATAGAACTGTGCATTTTACACAGTGAGTGCTGAATAAATGCTTATAGGCCTGAAAAAGATCAATTCTCCCTTTTATGCTGAGAAATGTATGTGCCCCAGACGCTGGGGGTAGAAAAGGTGTCCTTCATCCCTCCCACATTTTCCTTTCATCTGGCCTGAGAATCCTAGAACTTCAGAGTTGGCAGGGACCTTAGACCTACATGCAAGAGTTTACATTTCTCCTTATTATATTTCATCATGTTAGTTTCAGGCTGTACAGATATTTCTGAGTTTTGATTCTCCAGTGTATTCGTTAGTTTTTCAAGGTTTATTTCATCTACAAATTTGATAAGCATGCACTCTGAGTCCTCTGATAAATTGGCAGAATTTGGCTTTTTTCCATCCTGCCCTTTATGAGCTGTATTTTCTTATACTGTGTCAGAAAGGCCTATTGGCCTAGGAGAGGGAGATAGCTTTTGAGTCAGGAAGACCTGGGTTCAAGTCCAGGCAGGACTATCACAGGGTAGCTGTGTGACTGAGAGAATCACTTCAACTCTCCAAGGACTAAGTTTCAGAGGATTTGCTGAGTTACACATAGAGAGAAGTGGCTCCTACTCCAGGAATTCCCCACGCTGATGAACCAGCTCCAAATAATAACGGGCCAAAAATTCAGGATTGAGGACTTCATTGGTACAATGGTAGCATTTTTAAAGTGCTTGAAGGTTTTAATACTATCATTTGATCCTCATAAATGGTGGGAGGTGCCACTATCATCCCCATGTTACAGAAGAGAAAACTGAGGAAGACCAAAGTAAACAAACTTGCCTAGGGCCACTTAGCTAGCAAGTGACTGAGGTAGGATTTGAATGACAATCTTTCTTTCCCTAAGAGCAATAATCTGTGTACCATGGTGCTACCTAACTCCCATCTTGGCATCCTCAAAGTAGGCTTTGTTCCTATTTGAAATGATAGTTGTACCCTAGAGGTTGGCAAATGTCTCCCAGAGATGCCATAGCTACACAATCCATTGCTCTGGCCAATTTAATCAACTACTACCGTCTGATGTGTATGCATGTTGCACTTATTTGGGTACATGGTACTTTTACATACATTGCCTCATTTGCTCCTCACGATGATGCCATGATGTTGCTCAGAGTCATATGGCTAAATGGCAAACCTGGATGTGAGTGAAGGTTTGGTGACTTTCTTACCCCTTCATGGGCTAAAACGTGTGTGAACACGTGTGCGTGTGTGTGCGCGCGCGCGCTCGAGTGCACGTGGTGGGGTAATTCCACATGGCAGAGTACTGTGAACACTGAACCAGAAATTAGGGCAGCTGGATTCCAAGTTTGACCCTTTCATTAACTAGCTATGTGACCTTGGGCCACTCACTTCCATGGAGTGAGCTCCAGCTTCCTCTTCTTCAAGAACAACGAAAGTTCCTTGTGTTTCTCTGAGCCCAGTGTTCATGATGTGGGCACAGAAATACCTTGTTCATGTGTTCAGGTGGTCATAAATGAGCCCCAGCATGTTAGACTAGTGTGCTTTCTGGATCCAACCAGATATACCCCATCTGGGCCATGCTGTAGGGAAGGGGGAGTAGAGTGGAAGTAATTGTGGACCCTTCTCTGCATATGGCTGTGCTGGCTGAGACAAAAAAATGGTATATGGATGCATTATATGTGGGCATTTTAGAGATGTAATGGGATTGAAGGGTACATCTGTTCCTTTAAAAAACAAGTATCTTTGGACACAGATATCAGGAATTATAGTTAAAAATGAGCCTAAGCTTTAAGCCACATAGACATGAGGGAACAAGGAACATGGGAGACGAAGGCTTGGAAAAATGCCTTGTGGAAACCCCATTTTATTTAAGAAAACTTGAAGGTCTCAGGTGGCTCCAGAGAGGCCAGAACCAAGGAGTAGTTCATTGAGATAGTAGCTCATTTAAGCTCTAGGGACTCAATTAAAAAAAAACAAACAAACAAACAAGTAAAGATCAACCAACAGGTAAAACAGTACAATGACTCTCATTCAGCCATGCCTAACAAAGCTCTGCTTTCAGTGCCACCTTAGCTCGGGCAAAGCTCTTTCCTTTCTGGAACTTGTTCCCTCACTTGTAAAATGAGGGGAACTGGACCTCTGAAGTCCCTCTGCCTTGAAATAATGTGATTCGATGACTCTTCTTTCAATTGTCCTTCCCACTGCCACTGACCCCAGGACTCTTGTTTTCCCCATCACTTTTATATTGGCTTATTCCAGACAAAATTATGCTTCAGCATTACGGTCAGAGTGTGACTACAGGGTTTGGGGTGTGTCAAAGAAACAATCTTAATGTGACAAAACAGTCTGTCACAAGACAGAGTTATTTTCTGTTTGCCCAAAATGTCACTGCCTTGCTCAGCCCGACCCATCAGCGAGGTGATGATTCGCTGTCGAATTCAGGAGAGTTCTCAAGGAACCCTACTGAGCTCATTTGCTCTGGCATCTCATGGAATTTCGTAAGGACTCAATAAAGCTTCTAGGCTGCATGCAGAGGGAGCCCAGCGTCAAGAGTAGTGACAGCAATGATTTCCATAGTATGCACCCCAGTCAGACCACACATGGAGCCCTGGGTGCGCTTCTGGGTATCATAGTTTAGGAAGAATATTAATCACCTGGAGAGGGTCCAGAGGAGGGCAACCAGGATGGTGAAGGTCCTGGACTTCATATTATATGAGGTAAAAGAACTGCCTGAAGAAGGTAAGTCTTAGATGGGGGACAGAAGAACTGTCTTTAAGCAACTGAAGGACTGTTATGTGAAAAAGAGATCGGACTCGCTCTGCTTGGCCCTAGAAGTCAGTCAGGAGCAATGCGTGGAAGCAGCAAAGAGAAACATTTCAGTTTGATATAAAGAATAATTTCTTACTATTGAGTGTTATCTAGTGTTATCTAGTGGTTGAATGGAAAGCCTTGAGAAATAGTGGGATCCCTGTTTCCCAAAGGTCCTCAAACAAGGATTGCAGGATCAGAGATTTAGAGCCAAGAAGTCATGTACTCTAAGCTTCTCATTTTAAAAAGAAGACAGACCCAGAGAGGTCACTTGCCCAGGGTCACACAGAGTGAAGATTTGAAAGCACTTCCTAACTGCATAGCCAATGGTCTTTGCATTGCAACATATCTCCTGTGCAGGTTGGAATTAGACAGCCCCTTACATCCCCTAACAACTCTAGAGATTTAAGGATGGCCCCTTAAAAAAGCACTCTCAGGGCCCGAGCCAGAGGGTTTAGTTCCCCACTTCTACCCCCTACTCCCTCACACCCTTACCCTCTCTTTACTGTCCCTCCCTACCTAAAAATTTCAACAAATAATGCCAAAGTCTTAGGCTTTTCATTGAATCCAAGGCTTGGACACACACTGGAAGCCATTTATTTCCTGGGTATAATTCATAACAACAACACAAAGGAAGGTATAGATCATTTTGCTGTATTTCATCTGCTCCTTATTAGCTTTTTTCTTGAATTTACTTAAGGAATCCTTTTGCTTGGGAAATCAAAGATACACATAGAGATGAAGCCTAATGGAAAAATAAGAGGTCTGGAAGGGGCCTTTAGGAGATCCTTGAATCAGGGGCAACTCTTGTATGGTCTTTATCTTTTGACTGCCGCTAGGTGATTCCACTTAGGCCAACGTTTCAGCTCCCTTTACATCTTCAGCCTTGACTTTCACTGTTTGCCTATTTGTACTTTGTACTTCAGCTTCAATAGCTATGATCCATTCTTTACAAAGAGACATCCAACACCCTACTTTGATGCTGTCCATGAACAGTGCTTCAGATTGCTTCCTACCTGAAGAAGTGGCGCTCACTTATTTAAGGTCACTGATTGTCAACCAATTATTTCCTGGCACTCTTATGACATGAGTAGAATGAATGACTTGAAAAACAGAGTTGTTGAGAGTCGAGAGGTGCCACTTATATTTTTTGAAGATATGAGTATTAAAATGGATGCCTACTAAAAGCCCCTCCCTTGGATGTACACACCTGGAGCAATTGAATGGAATATTGCCTCATTAACCAAAGCCTTTGCTCATCTTTCAAGATTAAACTAAAAGAATAATACTAAAAGTTTCTCCTTGAAAGAGACTTTCAACCCAATTCAGTCAAATGGAGCCTCAGTATCTACGTGTGCATGTACACTTTAGAGAAAGTGCTCTTAATTTTTTTTATCTTTACAGCACAACTTGGGATGGTGGTAAAGACATGAAGATGTGTCAGCCAGTTAACAAGTCTTTTCTGAACAGATATTGTGTGCCAAGCACTGTTCTAAGGCAGAAAGAAGCCTTTGGATTTTATAATTGCTCTTTAAACAACATGGCACACTCTCCCCTCCCAAACCCTAAACCCCCTTTCTCCACCCGCTGATTAACTACCAAATGTTAGTAGACAGCTGCCTTCCTCTCTCTCATGCCAATTAAGTGACCCGAGAATCCTCTGTAGCCAGGGAACATGGTAATCCTTGCCAGGCTGAAGCCATGGGGGTACAACCAGTCATTCCAATGGCATCTTGACAGTATCTGTATGTTTCATTCATCTTAGTGACTCAATGAGGTTGACTCCATGATGACCTTTTCTGTTGCATGGTGAATGGCTACTTTTAGAGCTAAAAAGCCCAAACCCAAAACAAATCAAAGGTGGGACAGACAAGAGATGTGCCCCCCACCCCCGACCATGACAGATTTTAGCACTCTGAGATGCTAAAAAAGCTAGAACAATCCCACTAATAAGTAACATAGGGAATAAACTGATACCCCCTGCCTTTACAACACCCCCCCCCACACACACATTCACTTTAGCCTCTGATTAAAATACCATGTTGACAAACCACCTATGATTCCATTAGTGATGGGAACTCCAGGGTGGAAATTCTTTTCAGTAGTGCAGATAAGCAACTCATTTATAATTTACAGTCTGAGAGAGTGGCATGGAGACACTGAAAAGGGTCAATAACTTGCCAAAATGCAGAGAGCATGTGTTAGAGGCAGGACCTGAAGCCAGAACTTCCTCACTACAAGGCTTTCTGGTTCTATCCACGACACTATAGGTTGCTAATGGCTTGTGGAAAATCCTAAATCAATTCGACCAGTTTCATCCTATGTGACCATTGTCGGTGATAACATTTTGATAGAGATGACAAGATTTTGTGCATCTAGCAATGCTTCATTTGTGTGCTTTGCATTACTGTTATTTTTAAGCATAATTCCCCATATAAGTAAATTTTTCTGACTGAAGTTTACCCTTCTAAGCATCAACTTTAAAAAAGATCACAATGGAAAGAAATCCTTTTAAATTGTACCTTTTAGAGTGACTTGGTTATCATAAATATCAGTTATTATATTGAACCCTAATACTTTTGTGGCCTGTCGAGGTGGGTAGGGCTCTTTAACCCAAGATACCTTTAGAGCATATGCCTGGTTTTTTTTTTTTGTTTTTTTGCTAGATGTCCTTTATGGAGGTGGCAAGCCAAAAAAAAAATAAAATTATGGGGTCAACTATTTAAAGATTATGGGTGTTAGAAATACAAACAACCTACATGCACACCCACAGGCACATATGTACACACAAGCATATATATAGGTATGTATAGATATATATGTGTATATATATATATGTGTACACACAAGCACATATAGACACACATGTTCCAACTGATGACCTAATTCAATGATCTACTCACCCAATTATGTGTCATAATCTGAAGAAGACATTCCTCATCCCCTTTGAGTATCCTATATGGATCTCTAGGCTGGTCTTTTTTGAGGAATCATGGACATCATTGAGGAAGTCCTAGAATGTTCTATCACTTGGTACAATTGTCATAATGCTGTCCACAAAATGGCACCTAGAGAACCTTCTGATTCATGGGGAATTTCTCTTTGACTTAGACTTGCACAGGATGGCTTCCATGATGGTGGTGAGCACTTCAGTGAAACCCCTCTGTTGTATTTCTAGCCTGATGCTGCTAATGTGCTTAATGTTCTTTATGCAATTGCACTTATCAAGGAATAAGACCTTAATATATGCATAGAGGACATCTAATTAGATGTCTTGCACATAGGAAGTGCTTAATAAATGTTTATTAAATATAACTGAAAAATTTTAAGGCTATATTTTGCTCTCCCAACTGAAATGCTTTCTTGCAATCAAATAAATAGTGGAATTTTATTTTCTCTACATCTCTCAGCAAACCGTGTGACTATGAAGATGTGGTCTGCTATAGAAAATCATCTGTGAAAACCTGTCTGTTCTCATGTTTTCATCAAAGATATTCTCTACATATTCTCATCAGGATTTTATGGAGATGACCAAATAGGCATCTAGGTCATTAACTACTGATAAATCCTTATATCTACCTCAAGGAGGGGAGTTAAAATGATACATGATCTTTTCTATTGCTTTGGAATTTCCTTTCTTTGACATATCTTGAAAGTAATCCCCAAGTTCCTTTAAAATTGTCTGGCCTCCTGCCTGGATTTTCCTTGGATGTGTTTGGCCAGGTCCTCCCACTTTTCCGAAAGTCACCCTTACTTCCTCTTAGAGCTCCTTGAGTTCTAATAATTGCGGTCGAATTTGGTCAATTGTGAGAAAAGAAAATCCAGGACAGTCAACGAGAACTGATCGCTACACAGGCAGATCTGTTTCATTTCATATTTGTTGTCCTTCTAGCTTCATCAAAACATTCTCTGGAAGATCTGGCTTAGTTGGGTCTTTTTAAAAAAACATATATTTTATTTAGTAAAATATTTCCCAATTACATATAAAAATTTTAACAATCATTTTTAATATTTTCAGTTGCAAATTATCTCCTTCCCTCCCCATCTTTAAGAAGATAAGCAATTTGATATCGATTACACATGAGATATCATGCAAGATTTATTTCTATATTAGCCATGTTGCAAAAGAAAACAGATAAAAATAAAACTAGAAAAATAAAGTAAAAATAAGCATGCTTCCATCTACATTCAGATTTCATCAGTTTCCTCTCTGGAGGTGGATAACAATCCTGGCAGCTGTCATAGAAACAGTGAGTGCTTTCCCAGAAAGGCTGTGGGTTCTTCCATCCAAAATAGCAGCTCTCCCAGGGCTTCAGAAGACTCTTTCGTACCACCATCAATTGTATCCATTCTGCCATGGGTCATGAAAGTCCATCTATGCAGGAGAACATGCTGGTACCAGCATCAGTTATCAGTTGCATCTATGCTGCCAGGATGTATGTACGTATGTGTACGTGTGTGTGTGTGTAAGGTGTCATGGAAGCCTATTAGCTATTCTGCTGGGTGAGCTACTCCTCCTCATTCCTCTGCAGAATTGCCAACTACAACCTTTGTTGACCCTGAGCTGAGACCTTAGCCACTAATTTCCTAATCTTCTGTAGCTGGCCATGGGCCATCTCTTAAAACTCCTGGCTCTGGCAGTAGTCTCCCAGGGAGCCTGTTACAAGTAGGCATATATGGCACAGGCAGCCATAGATATATTGAAGGTTTTCTGTTCTATGTGGTGAAACTTGGCATATTCAAAAAACCCTATTTCATCTATGACATTTTTTCATCATGAGTCCTTGGGAATTGTCAGGAATCATTGTCTTGATCAGAGTAGCTAAGTCTTTCACAGTTGATCATCCTTACAATTGCTGTTACTGTGTACAATGTCCTCCTGGTTCTACTCACTTCACTTACATCAGTTCATATAAGTTCTCCCAGGTTTTTCTGATACTATCCGCTCTGTCATTTCTTACAGCACAACAGCTTTCCTTCACAATAATGTACCACAACTTGTTCAGCCATTCCCCAGTTGATGGGCATCCCATCAATTTCCAATTCTTTGCCACCACAAAAAGAACTACTATAAATATTTTTGCACAAATAGGTCCTTTTCCCTCTTCTTTGCTCTGTTTGGGAGAAAAACCTAGCAGCGGCATTTCTGGGTCAAAGGGTATGCACAATTTTCTAACTTTTTGGGTGTGGTTCCAAATTCCATTAGTGTCCCTATTTTTCCATATCCCCTCCAGCATTTGCCATTTTCCTTTTCCTTGTGTTCACCAATCTGAAAGGTGGGAGGTGGTACCTTCTCTAATCAGTGATTTAGAGCATTTTGAATATAACTATTGATAACTTTGATTTCTTCTTCTGAACACTGCCTATTCATATTCTTTGACCATTTATTAACTCATGAATGGCTCTTATTTATATAGTTGAGAAATGAGGTCTTTATCAGAGAAACTTGCCATAATAAATTTCCCCCAATTTCCTGTTTCCTTTTCATTTTGGCTGCATTAGTTTTATGTTAAAGCTTTTCCATTTTAAGTAATCAAAATTATTTTACTTCCCATGATCTTTCCATTTCTTGTTTCATTATTAACAGGTGCATTTTCCCATGTTCTCCTAATTTATTTATTAGATCACCCTTTAAGCCTAAATCATTTGTCCTTTTTTACCTTACCTTGATATACAGTGTGAGATGTTGGTCTCTGCCTGGTTTCAGCTTAAGTGCTTTCCCGTTTTCCCCACAAGGGTGGTGAATGTTGAGTTCTTACCCCAAAAGCTTGTATCTTTAGGTTTCTCGAATGTTAGAGTTCTATGGTCATTTGCTACTATGTTTTATATACCTAATCTACTCTACTGATCCAGCACTTTTTTTCTTAACCAGCACCAGATTGTTTTGATGATTATTGCTTTGTAATATAGTTTGAGATCTGGAAATACCAGACTGACTTCCTTCACATGTTTTTTGATTCCCTTGATATTTTTGACTTCTTGTTCTTCCAGATGAATTTTCTTATTATTTTTTCTAGCTCTATGAAATAATCTTCAGTAGTGTGACTGATATAGCACTGAATAAGTAAATTAACTTAGGTAGAAGTGTTATTTTTAATCATACTTTATTACTGGCCTGCCCATGAGCAGTTAAGTTAGTATTTCTCCAGTTGTTTTGATCTGTCTTTGTGTGAAAAGTGACTTGTGTGTTCATATAATCCCTGAATTTGTCTCATCAGGTAGATGCCCAAGTATTTCATGTTGTCTGCAGTTATTTTAAATGGAGCTTCTTTTTATCTCTTGCGGTTGGGTTTTGTTGGTAGTATATAGAAATGCTGATCATTTATGTGGGTTTAAATCATATTCTGCAACTTTGCCGAAGTTAATTGTTTCAACTAGTTTTTTAGTTGGTTCTCTATGGTTCTTTAAGTATACCGTCATGTCATCTGCAAAGAGTGATAGTTTTGTTTCTTCATTGCCTATTGTAATTCCTTCAATTTCTTTTTCTTGTCTAATTACCATAGGTAGCATTTCTAGCACATATTGAATAATAGTGGCGATAACAGACATCCTTGCTTCACCCCTGACCTTATTGGGAAGGCTTCAAGTATATCGCCATTACAGATAATGCTTGCTCTTGATTTTAGATAAATACTACCTATAATTTTAAGGAAGGCTCCATTGATTCCTATGCTTTCTAGTGTTTTCAGTAGGAATGGGTGTTGTATTTTGTCAAAGGCTTTTTCTTCATCTATTGATATAATCATCTGATTTTTGTTGTTTTTGTTATTAATACGGTCAATTATATTGACAGTTTTCTTAATATTGAATGAGCCCTGTATTCCTGGTATAAAACTCACCTGGTCATAGTATCTGATCTTTGTGATATGTTGCTGTCATCTCCTTGCTAGTAATTTATTTAAAATTTTTGCGTCTATATTCTTTAGGGAAATTAGTCTATACTTTGCTTCCTCTGTTTTTGCTCTTCCTAGTTTAGGTAATAAAACTATATTTGTGTCATAAAAGGAATTTGGTAGGACTCCTTTATTTTTCAAATAGCTTATATAGTATTGGGATTAATTGTTACTTAAATGTTTGGTAGAACTCACTTGTAAACCCATCTTTTCCTTTTTCTTAGGGAGCTTGGTGATGGCTTATTCAATTATTTTTTTCTAAGAGAATGTTATTTAAATATTCCTTTTCCTCTCCTGTTAATTGGGGCAGTCTATATTTTTGTAAATGTTCACCCATTTCACTTAGATTGTCAGTTTTACTAGCATGCAATTGGGTAAAATAACTCCTAATAATTGTTTTAATTTCATCTTCATTGGTGTTGCACATACTCTTCTCGTTTCTGATACTAGTAGTTTTGTTTTCTTTTTTTAAAAATCAAATTAACCAATGATTTATCTATTTTATTGTTCCCCCCAATAAAACCAGCTCCTAGTTTTATTTATTAGTTCAATGTTTTTTTTCCTTTCAATTCTAATAAACTCTCCTTTTATTTTCAGCATTTCCATTTTGGTGTTTAATTGGAGATTTTTAATTGGTTCTTTTTCTAGTTGCATATCCAATTCACTGATTTGCTTTTTCTCCCTTTTATTGATGTATGCCTTTAGAGATATAAAGTTTCCCCTAAGTACTGCTTTGGCTGCATCCTACAAATTTTGGAATGTTGTCTTTAACTTTAATGAAATTATTGTTTCTATCATTTGTTCTTCGGCCCACTCATTCTTTAGGATTAGATTATTTAGTTTCCAATTACTTATTAATCTGCTTCCACAATCCTTTATTAAGAATAAATTTTTATTGAATTATGGTCTGAATAGGATATGTTTAATACTTCTACTTTTCTGTATCTGGTTGTGAGGTTTTTATGCATTAATACATGGTCAATTTTTGTGAAGCTGCCATGTACATCTGGGAAAAAGGTATACGCTTTTCTATTCCTATTCAGTTTTCTCCAGAGGTCTAGTGTATCTAACTTTTCTAAGATTCTATTCACTTCCTTGGCTTCTTACTTATTTATTTTATGGTTGGTTTTAGCTAGCTAGCTCTGAAATGTAAAAAGGTGAGGTCCTCCACTAGTATAGTTTTACTATTTCTTCCTGTAAGTCATTTAACTGTTTCTCTAAATAATTGGATGGTATTCCATTAGGTACATACGTTTAGCATTGATATTCCTTCATTGTCTATGGTTCATTTAGTAAGATGTAGTTTCCCCTCTTATTCCTTTTAATTAGGTGTATTTTTGCTTTTACTTTGTGTCAGAACATGATTGATACCCCTGCCTTTTCTTTTTACTTAAGCCGAAGCACACTAGATTCTGCTCAAGCCCCTTACTTTAATTCTGTGTGCATCAATCTGTTTCAAGTGTGTTTTTTGTAAATAACATTCTTTTAGATTTTGGTTTCTAATCCATTCTGTTATCTGCTTCCATTTTGTGGGAGAGTTCATCACATTCACTTTCACAGTTACTAAATGTGCATTTCCCTCCATCTTATTTTCTTCTGTTTATCCTCCTCTCTTTCTATCTTATCCCTCCATCTAAAGTCTGTTTTGCTTCTGAATATTTCCTTCTTTAATCTGCTCTCCTTTTATCACCCCTTTAAAACAGTTTAACTTTAAGGAGTCCCTTACAATTTCTTTCACATTTACCTTTTTATGTTTCTCTTGAGTCTTGTATTTGAAAGGCAAATTTTCTTTTCAGCTCTATTCTTTTCCTCAGGAATGCTTGAATGTCCTTGATTTCATTAAATATCTATTTTTTCCCTAGAAGGCTCATATTCAGTTTTGCTGGGTAGATGATTCTTGGTTATAATCCCAGCTCCTTGGTCTTCCAGAATATAATTTTTCTTGTGTGACTGTGGCCATGGTATTTGATTTCTTTCTGGCTGCTTGAAGTATTTTCTCTCTGATCTGGGAGTTCTGGAATTTGGCTATAACATTCATGGGAGGTTTCATTTTGGGATCTCTTTTAGGTGATAAATGGTGGATTCTTTCAATTTCTATTTCTAGGATATGACAGTAGTTTTCCTTGATAATTTCTTTAAAATATGATGTTTTGGCTCATTCTTTGATTATGGCTTTCAAGTAGTCCAATAATTCTTAAATTATCTCTCCTTCAACTGTCTTCCAGGTCAGTTGTTTTTCCAATGAGATATTTCATATTTTCCTCTATTTTTTTAATTCTTTGGACTTTGTTTTATTGTTTCTTGATGTCTAATGAAATAATTAGCTTCCACTTGCTCAATTCTAACTTTTAAGGAATCATTTTTTTCAGTGAATTTTTGTACCTCTTTTCCTATTTAGACAATTTTGCTTTTTGGGGAATTATTTTCTTCAGTGAATTTTTATATCTCTTTTTCCATTTAGCTAATTTTTAAGGTGTTATTTTCTTCAGCATTTTTTGTGCTTCTTTTACCAAGATGTTGTCTTTTCATATTTTTTCTTTTGATTTCATTTCTTTACCTATTTTTTCCTCTACCACTCTTACATGATTTTGAAATTTATTTTAGTTCTTTCAGGAATTCTTGCTGGACTTGTGTCCAAATCACATTTTTTTTCCCTTTGAAGCTTTGCTTGTAGCTGTTTTGACTTCATTGTCTTCTTCTGAGTTCCTGTCTTGGTCTTCCCTCTCTCCATAGTAATTTTTTATTTTCAAATTCTTCTGCTGTTGTTTGCTCATTTTTCTTTACGTTAAAGTTGGGCTCATTCCCTATGTGAGGTGGAAGACAGGACACCATTTCAAGCTTCAGGCTATTTTGCACTGCCATTTTCAGAGCTAGATTTGAGAGTTTGGAAGTTTTTGGTGTTTCCAAGGTGGTGTGATCTAGAAAGAGGTGTGGTCACTGCTCTCCTGGTCTATACTCTGATCCTTACTCAGTAAGGGCCTCTGATCCCTTGGGATTGAAATTGATCTTGTCCCTCAAGGCTCCTGCTCCATTGGGACCAGAAGTTATATTGTTTTTTAGGTCTCCTTCTCCCTTGGGACTGGAAGCAATCCTGCTCCAGGGTCTCTGATCCCTTGGGACCAAACCTGACATTGCCCCTCAGAGCATCCACTCCCTCTTGACTGAAAGTGCTCCTCTCCATTCATAAACTGTGACCCAGAAGTGGGTATAGGCAATGGAATTGCCAAATAGCATATGGTTCTGTGTCCAGTACTAGTATGGGGGTCCCCTGTAATCTCTTTCTGACTAGTTGCCAGGTCTCCTTACCGTCTCTAGCTTGAAAGCTGCTGCTAGGTAGCTGTTGGCCCTAACTAGTCCCACCACTAGTGCTTCATCCACATAGGCTCATAGATCTCTTTGACCTCCTATGTTGTCTTGGCCTGGAAGCATGTCATACTTTGACCATTTGTTGGCTCTGCTACCCAAGAAGTTGACTTGAGACATTATTTTAAAGTTGTTTAGAGGGAAATGTTGGGAGAGCCCAGCTGAGTGTTTTCTCTATTCCACCATCTTGGCTCTATCCATGGAAGTCCTTAGTTGGGACTTATGCCAATCTTTCAATAGGGTCATTTCCCCTCATTTTCAGCAAAGAAACTCCCACCACCAGTAGCAAATGAGCTTGTCAACTTAGTGTCTTAGTGTCAGCACATAGAAGTTACTCAATAATTGTTTGCTTAATTAAATTGAGAATTGAATGCCACCTCTCAAATGAAGCCTTCCCTGATCCCTGAAGCTGAAAATGATTTCTTCTGCCACAGATTTGCTTAATACACTTTGTCTGGGTTAAATGAAATTGCTGTGCATCATGTGAATTTCTCTATGAATTATACCTCCTCACTCCCACTGGACTGTAAGCTGCTTGAGAGCAGGAACTGCTTGTTGTTGATGCTGTCATTTTTTATCACAAGTACCTAGCACATAGTAGGTGCCTAGTATCTGCTTGAAGAACTGGAATAGAAGGAGGATTTTCTCTCATCAAGGTTCTGTTCAGAAAAATGCATACTCCTTATAGTAAGGTACAAAAGGGCTTTTGCTCAGTGAATTGAGCCAATTGAGAAGCCGGTCAATTAAATTCCTTTACTTAACTAATTAATTAGACCTTCTTGTTCTTGGGTAACAAATTCCTCCTACACTTTTTAGGATGTCTTTCAAATATGTGTAAACTATTAGTGATCACAGTAAAGCTACACTTTAAATTCCTTTCATCTTCTATTGTAAGCCAATCCCTTCATGAGATTAATCTTTTTGTTCTCTCACTTGCTAGACTCCTTTGAATTTTTTGTACTATTTAGGTAGCAAAATACCCCCTAATCCATACAGGGTCTTATATGGTATACTCTCATTAATTTGGAAATGGGAAATGTTACTTCCATGTAATGCAAAACAATACTTTCCTTAGTACTCATACCTTTTTTCTTTTTGGCTCTTTTCTACTCTAAACGAGGTGTGTCAAATGTACAGCCTGCAGCACTCTCAAGTGCATCACAAATCAGATTAAAATGTAAATAGGAAATATTTAACAAAATAAATAAAAATGGAATAAAACATAGATAATGCTAGTATGTGGTTTTCTAAGTCAATATAGGCCCACAGGGATCCTGATGTATGGTTTAGTGCCCCTCATTTATATTTGATTTTGACTCTACTGCTCTAGACAGAGTGATTTAGAGGATGGGCCTTATTTTCATCCTTCTGCATCTTCTACAGTACTTAACTTAATATTATTAGTCAACAAATACTGACTAATTAATGTCATTAATGTCTATGTAGGATCTGACCAATGACCATTACACAAATGACTCAAACTAGGAGACATATGAGACATCAAGACTGATCTTCAAAATTTCACACACTTGCTGGAGAGACACACAGTCAACCAACAAAATAAGACAACAGGGAGATGAGACTTGGCCATTTCATGCACTGGGCCTCCTTCCCCATGAAGGCGACCCTTCCAGTTGCTTGAGTTACAATTCCCTTGCTGCATTCACCCATATTCCTGGTACTATCAGCAAGTGGGGTAGCTGATCCCTTTAATATTCTAAATGGCCAACTTGTGGACCTGCTTATTAAAATTTTTCATTTTTATTTAATATTTTAGTTTTCAGCATTGATTTCCACAAGATTTTGAGTTACAAATTTTCTCCCCATTTCTACCCTCCCCCCCATTCCGAGATGGTGTATATTCTGGTTGCCTCATTCCACAGTCAGCCCTCTCTTCTGTCACCCCCTCCCCCTCCCCTTTCCCCTTACTTTCTTGTAGAGCAGGATAGATTGCTATGCTCCATTCCCTATAGATCCTATTTCCCAGCTGCATGCAAAACAAACTTTTTTTTGAGCATCTGCTTTTAAAACTTTTTATTCCAAATTCTATCCCCTCTTCCCTTTGCACCCACCCTCCCTAGGAAGGCAAGCAATTCAATATAGGTCACACGTGTATCATTATGTAAAACACTTCCACAATACTCATGTTGTGAAAGGCTAACTATATATCCTTCCATCTTATCCTGTCCCCCTTTATTCAATTTTCTCCTTTGACCCTGTGCCTTTTCAAAAGCGTTTGTTTTTGTTTATCTCCTCCCCCATCTGCCCTCCCTTCTATCATCCCCCCTTTTTATGCCCTTCCCCTTTTTTTCCTGTGGAGTAAGATACCCAATTGAGTGTGTATGTTGTTCCCTCCTCAAGTCGAATCCAATGAAAGTAAGATCCACTCATTCCCCCTCACCTGCCCCCTGTTCCCTTTTAATGAACTGCTTTTTATTGCCACTTTTATGTGAGATAATTTACCCCATTCCATGTCTCCTTTTCTCCCTCTCTCAGCATATTCTTCTCTCACCCCTAAAATTTATTTTATTTTTTTAGATATCTTCCCTTGATATTCAACTCACCCTGTGCCCTCTGTGTGTGTGTGTGTGTGTGTGTGTGTATGTATGTATGTATATATATATATATATATATATATATATATATATATATATATATATTCCCTTCAACTACCCTAATACTGAGAAAGGTCTCATGAATTACACACATCATCTTTCCATGTAGGAATGTAAATAAAACAGTTCAACTTTAGTAAGTCCCTTATGATTTCTCTTTCTTGTTTACCTTTTCATGCTTCTCTTGATTCTTGTATTTGAAAGCCAAATTTTCTATTCAGCTCTGGTCTTTTCATTGAGAAAGCTTGAAAGTCTTCTATTTTATTGAAAATCCATATTTTGCCTTGGAGCATGATACTCAGTTTTGCTGGGTAGGTGATTCTTGGTTTTAATTCTAGCTCCTTTGACCTCCAGAATATCATATTCCAAGCCTTCGATCCCTTAATGTAGAAGCTGCTAGATCTTGGGTTATTCTGATTGGGTTTCCACAATACTCAAATTGTTTCTTTCTGGCTGCTTGCAGTATTTTCTCCTTGATCTGGGAGCTCTGGAATTTGGTGACAATATTCCTAGGAGATTTCTTTTTGGGATCTTTTTCAGGAGGTGATCGATGGATTCTTTCAATTTCTATTTTACCCTGTGGCTCTAGAATATCAGGGCAGTTCTCCTTGATAATTTATTGAAAGGTGATATCTAGGCTCTTTTTTTGATCATGGCTTTCAGGTAGTCCAATAATTTTTAAATTATCTCTCCTGGATCTATTTTCCAGGTCAGTGGTTTTTCCAATGAGATATTTGACATTGTCTTCCATTTTTTCATTCCTTTGGTTCTGTTTTATAATATCTTGATTTCTCCTAATGTCAGTAGCTTCCACTTGCTCCAATCTAATTTTTAAGGTAGTATTTTCTTCAGTGGTCTTTTGGACCTCCTTTTCCACTTGGTTAATTCTGCCTTTCAAGGCATTCTTCTCCTCATTGGCTTTTTGGAGCTATTTTTGCCATTTGAGTTAGTCTATTCTTTAAGGTGTTATTTTCTTCAGTATTTTTGGGGTCTCCTTTAGCAAGTCATTGACTTGTTTTTCATGGTTTTCTTGCATCTCTCTCATTTCTCTTCCCATTTTTTTCCTCTACTTCTCTTACTTGCTTTTCCAAATCCCTTTTGAGCTCTTCCATGGCCTGAGACCAATTCATATTTTCCTTGGAGGCTTTTGATGTAGGCTCTTTGACTTGGTTGACTTCTTCTGGCTGTATGTTTTGCTCTTCTTTATCACCAAAAAAGGAATTGAGAGTTAGAGTCTGAGTTTGTTTTTGCTGCCTGTTCATGTTTCCAGCCACCTACTTGGCCCTTGAGCTTTTTGTCAGTGTATGACTGCTTGTAGAGTAGAGAGTACTTTGTCCCAAGCTTTAGGGTCCAAGCACTGCTGTTTTTGGAGCTACGTCTACTCCACTGTCACTCCAGGCTCTGTCACAGCAGCGCTCCTCCTCTCCCAAGAACTGCCAACCAGGACTGCAGCCCATGTCCAAGCAGGGCAGAGCAAGAGATCCTTCCTTTATGCCCACAAAGCGCTCCTTGCACTCCTGCTCTGATCTGCTGCTAGATTCCTCCCACCGTGTAAGCCAGGGACTCGGGAAGCAGCTGATGCTGGAGCTCTGGAAGCAGCCTCAGGAGTTTCCCACTGCTGCCACCACCACCACTGCAGCACCTCTGCCACCCCCAGGGCTGGTGACCAGACCGGTCTCAACTTGATCCCACAGTTTCCCACTAACCTGCTCTTTGGCGTTTTTGGGGTTGAGAACTCTGGGAACTGCCACAGCTCAATGATTCATGGCCCTAGGGCCTGTTCTGTCTCCTGACTCCCAGTCTGGTCTGTCCTGGTGTGTTCCACACTAGGCTGCCCTCTGCCCCTAGCACTGTGGGATAGACCCTTCCCGGTGACCATTCAGGCTCTCCTGGGCTGGACCTGTTTCCCTCTGCTATTTCGTGGGTTCTGCTGCTCTAGAATTTCTTCAGAGCCATTTTTACAGGTATTTGGAGGGATTTGGGGGAGAGTTTAAGCAAGTCCCTGCTCTCCAGCCGCCATCTTGACTCCACCTTCAGAGAACTCCTTGTGGACCTGTTGATGTGCATATGGTCAACTTTCCAGCATTACTCTTATTGTACTTCATCAAATAAGCACACTGAGAAACGTAACACCTACTATGCACATGACACACAGTAGGCACTCAGTCAATCCTTGCTGAATTTCATTGTTGAGTTTGCATTTTTGACCTTAAAGTGGTTTGGCTGGTGAGTACTACCACTTGACTATTAATCTCTAGGATCAAATATAAAAATATCTGTTTGGCTTTGAATGCCCTTCATAAACCTGGCTACTTGCTACCTTTCCAGTCTTCTTATACCTTACTCCTTTCCTTACATTCTGGGACAGACTGCTACAAGCCTCATGGATGTTTCTCACGCACAAATGACATTCCATCTCCTATCTCTGAGCGTTTTCACTGGCTGTCCCCCTCCTCTCTTTCTGTTAACCTCTTTCAAATCAAGTTGGAGCTAGTCTTACCTTCCACAAGAAGCCTTTCCCAGTACTCCTTCCTTCAGTGATTACCCCACATTTATCCTGTAAACATGATTTTTGAACATAGTTGTTTTCCTCATGTCTCCTCCCGTTTCCACTGTCACTTCCTTGAGAGCGGGGATTTTTGTGTGTGTTTCTTTGTGTCCCAGGTGCTTAGCACAGTGCCTGGCACAGAACAGGAGCCTCATAAATGCTGACTGACTGCTTGCCTCATAGCACATGGTCAACCAAGGTACTCTCTTTCTTCCCAAACTTTCTTCCCTTTCAAACTTCCCTATTACTCTCAAGAGTAGTATCATCCTTCCAGTTACCCTGGATAGCATCCTTGACTCTTCACTCTCCCCCTCCCTCCCCTGTATCCATTCTCTTGCTAAGGCCTGTTGATTTAACCTAACATCTCTTGTCTATGCCCCCTTTCTGTCCTCTGAGGCTGCCACTGCTTTGGGCAGGCCCTCATCACCTCACTCTTGGACAGAAATGACGTCCTAATCAGCATGAACAACGAATCTCCTGAAGTGGTCACATGTACTCATTTACACTATTTGAAGTTATTATTATGTCAAATTTGGCAATTGTTTCCATCCTAATGGACATATGCAGTACGAATTTAAATAATGTGACCACTTCAGAGGATTTCATGTTCCCACATCTTAGGACCTAACTGCAATAGTGGGCTGCCTCTATTCAGCTGTCAAATGAATCATGCTAAAGAGAAGATCTGCCTATGTCATCCCCCTCCTCAATAAAGCCCAGTGGCTTCCTGCCACCTCTAGGATCAAACAGAAAATCTTCTGTTTGCTATACAGGGCCCTTTACAAGCTGTTTCTTAGCCCCCACTCCCTTCCAGTCTTGTTACATCTCAGTGTCTCCTCCCCCTATACTCTGCAATCTTGCTATTGCTCATACAAGACATTCCCTCTCCAGGTTCCTGGCATCTTTGCTGGCCATCCTCCAGGCCTGAAATGCTCTGCCCTTCCTCATCTCCACCTCCTGGTTTCTTTCAAGTTCCAGCTAAAATCTGGTACAGGAAGCCTTGCCCAATCTGCCTTCATTCTAGTGCCTCCCCTCCATCAATTACCCCCAATCTATCTTCTCTTTTGTTGACCTGAGAGTTTGGTTAAAGAAGGCAAACAAGCTAGTTGATAGAAAAATTCATATTACTTATTAATTTATTCCCTTAAGCCAGCAGATATATACATGCATGTATGGAGCCAGACAAAGTCTGACTGCCTGGACAAAGAAATGAAAAAGCTTATATGCATTATTTTTAGCAGACTCGGCATGCCTGCGTTACTTCACTTTTATGATCCCCATGTATGTTTAACTGTGATACAAGAAAAGGATTTTCCTTAATGGAATAGGTTGTAAATACAATAAGTAAGGAGAGTTGACAAAGTGTCAATTGCAATTACAACCCAGGATCTCTGTGTTTAATTTACTATGAACATTCCATAATATAGTATATGCCCATAAAATATTAAGATAAGAAAAAGTCACATTTTTCAAGATAGTATCTGGGGTTAAGGTCTCATCCTTAATGACCTTAGATGGAGAAGAAAAGAATGCTCTTAACTCAGCCTGATCTGGCCTTGTTGACATAGGAAGAGACATTCTCTGGGTAAACTCAGAGAACAAAGAAGCTGTTAGGTCCAGACTCTTCTGTTTGATTAGTTCAGGCTCTGGTTCTCATTGGGGTTTCAAATATAATATAGAATGATTATCACTTTACATCATTACAACCTAGATGTTTGCACCTCATCTCCCCATTAAACTGGGGGCTCCTTGAGAACAGTGGTGGTCTTTTGCCTCTTGTTCTATTTCCAGTGTTCAGCACAGTTGCTGGCACATAGTATGTGCTTAATAAATGCTTGCTGAATAACTGACACATAGTAGGATAAGCACCACTGCTAAACAGGGAACTTTAAATTTATATTTATTTTCCTTTTATGGGGATATGGCAAAATGACAAGAAATTCAATTTGGTAATCTCATCCTATGAAGAGAAGAACCTAATGGTGGTGGAAAAATATATGAGAAAGGGAAAGTCAATAAGGAAGTATAATGCAATTATGCTGTGCATTACAATTCCAACTATGTACTCCCTTCCTGTGCTGCCCCCATTTCTCTTTTTCCTATGCTATCCATTTTAGAAGGTCAGCTTCTAGAAGATAAAATCTAAGAGCCAGCCTATTGCAGAGTAGCAAAGAACTTCAGAGGTCGCTTACTTATCAAACGTGATGACATTTTTCTTAATCCTCCTCCTTCTTGACCTCTATGTAGCATTGAGCATCACTGACCACTTATTCCTAGATACTATATCCTCTCTAAAAAAGTAACGAGACCCTGCTTTCTACTGATTCTCCTCCTAGCCATCTGGCTACTTCTTAGTTACTGTTTACGGGCCATCATGCATACCTACTCTCTAATCATGAGTATATCCTAAGTCTCTCTTCTGGGCCCTCTTCCCTTTTTACATCTACTCTTGTGATTTCATCTGCTCCCATGGGTTCAGCTATGCCTATGCAAGGGCTCTCATCTATATATCAAGTTTTAGTCTCTTCAGCTCCATGCTTGCATCTCCAACTGGTTTTAGGATATCTCCACTGGATTACCCATCGGCATTTCCAATTCAGCACATCCAGAATGGAACTCCTTGTCTTTTCCTCCAAATCCATTGCTTCCTAACTTTCGTATTTCTGTTGATGGCACCAACATGTTTACAGCCACCTAGCTTTGCAACCTTGAAGTCATGCTAGATTTTTCCCTGTCCTTTTGCCCCCATATCAATCAGTTGCTAAGTTTTGCCAATTCTACTTCCACAACATCTCTCACATATATCTCCTCCTCTCCATTCATACAACCTCAACTTTAGACCTTCATCCTCTCTGAACTATTGAAATAGCTTCCTAATTGGTCTCCCTCCACTTCGATCCTACACCAAGGTACCAAATGGACATTCCTAAAGCACTGCTATGACCTTTGTATTAAACAAGAGACTTCAGTGGCTCCCTTTTGCTTATAGGACAATATGCAAACTCTTCCACTTGTCATTTAAATCCCTTAATAATGGGCTTTAAACTTACTGCATTTTCCCATGTATAAGATGCACCCTATTTCGAAAAATTTGGGGTCTAAAAACTGGGTGCATCTTATACAGTGGTTGTAGATTTTTTTACTTGAATTTCCCGCTTTTTTGCGCTTGTCTTTGTGCTCATTGTTTTGCATTTGTTACCAGTATATTAGGTTACGTTTTGCCACATTCTGCCCAGAAATGGCTCAGAAAAGATTTGCGTACAGTGCTGAATTCAAGTTAAAAGTGATCCATTTGCAAAAGTGAATGGAAATCGCGCTGCTGAACGTGAGTTTGGTCCTCCTCCAACTGAAAAAACAATCCGAGACTGGCTACGGGAAGAAGAAACCCTACTGAAAATGCCACGGCAGAAGAAGGCCATGAGAGGCAAGTCAGCAAAATGGCCTGATTTAGTGGGGGAAATGAAGATATGGGTTGAAGAGCAAAGGGCAAGTGGAATTCCTATGTCCAAAAAGATGGTTCAGCATGAGGCAAGAAGAACTGCTGATGAAAAAGAAGTTACCGATTTCAAAGGAGGACACAATTGGTGCTTCAGGTTCATGAAACTGAATAGACTAAGCATGCATACATGCACCAGACTTGCCCAAAAGATGCCTGAAAGCTATGAGCAGATGAATAAAACTTGAGTTCAATAACTTTAGGTAACATATTTTTTTTCAAATTTCAGGCCCCAAAATTAAGTTGCGTCTTATACATAGGAGAGTCTTATACATAGGGAAATATGGTATCTTTCCAGACTCATCTCACATTCCCCCTCCTCAATACTCTAAACCCTAGTGAAAGAGGGTTTTGTGTTCTTCCTTGGACATGACATGGTTTCTCACCTCTACACCTTTGCACGAGTGGTACCCTGTGTCTGGAATGCACTCCCTCCCCACCTTCACCTTTTAGACTCCCTAGCTTCTCAGCTTACATGTCCTCTCCTGCATTTTCCTAGAGGCCTCAGTTACTAGTCTTTCCTTGTTTCGTTTTTGTACCCACAGCATCTATCCCCATGTACTTTGCACATGGCAGGTGTTTACTAGATGCATGTCGCAGAAATGAAGGAATGAATGAAGTCATCCAGATTAAGCCAAACAGAACAGTACTCCCCTCTACAACATTCTAGATGCCTAGAAATGCCAAACCCACTTATTGCCAAGAAAGCCCATTCTTCTATCCAAGGACAGCTCCCAGTACCAGGGAGTTTTAGCCCAAGGCAGTTCCCTTCTAAGTGAATTCTGTGGCTGTTTACCTAGAGCTCCTGTGCTGTTATACAGTGCATCACTGCATGGCATCCATGGGAAAGCAGGGGCTCCACAAATGGGACTCTAATTGAACACCAAATTAAGGCTGTTTGCTTCCCTAAGTCTCTCCCCTACTTGGCATTAAAGAGCATATTTCACATTTCTCTACTAGGTTGCGTAAATCTTCTTAATGAAACCTAAAGTATCCGTCGAAAGCTGTGTGACATTGTTCCTCTAAAACTGTTCCTATGGAGTCACATCGGATGGGATAATTAAAACGCCGAGAAGAGTTGAGATCTTTGACCTCTCATTAGTTTCAGCATTATAAATTGCCATTTGTTAGAAGCCTAATTTGATTATTAGCCCCTGTGAGCATACAGCACACATCCTGAATAGTGGCCTCCAAACACCACATGGCGGTCTCATGCATACCAGCAATGGAAAGGAGCAAACTGCCAGGCTTCCAAGTGTTCACGAGTGAGTCCCATAAACAGAAAGTGCTCCTTCCAAAGGTACCTGGCTCCTGCCTGGCTGAAAGGACTCGCCAGGCAGTGCCACTTCATTGGGTTCTTGACGTAGCTTTATCATGTGGCGGTGGCGGCACGATGGGGGGGGGGTGGAATCATAAAACAATTGCCTCATGTCACCTTCCATAGTGAAATAGAAACTGACACACTGTGTCCTAGAGGTATTGTAACAAATCAACGCAGAAACCTTGGGAGAAAGGGAGACAGTTATTTTCTCGAATTCTCATTTGTTGCCCCTCTGGGTAGGTACCCTGGTCTCAGCATTTTAATTAATTCCTTGACATCACTACTAGGAGGCTCAGCAAGTGTGATCAGGCTCCTTGCCAAAGCCAGTGTCCATAAAACAACTGAACTTCTTTCATTAAGCAAACAAGCAGAAATGGAGAGCGGTAAAAGCTCGAGGAGGCATGGGAAGGAAATAAACAAACAATACACTTATTTTCTATCCCCTACCAAAAAAAAAATTACACGGCAAAAGAGCTACTCTTGCCAAGTTTGAGACCCTCAAGAGACTAAACACAAAAGGGGCCTAATGTGAGGAAAAATGGAGGGAAAGAACAAATAATAATAAAATGAGCTCATCAAGTGCCTGAGGGAGCCTACTCCCAGTCAGGCTCCATTTATGGCATTAGCAATGTGTCCAGCTTAATAAAAATCAATGACAAGGAATTAATGTCACATTCTTAGGGCTTGGTTCTCTTGGAAAGTCATGGGCTTGGAAGCATGGGCTTTGGAAAGTCATGGGAAGAATCCCATTACCAGAAGCAGATGCCAATTGGAGAGGTTGTAGGTGGCAGAGAGGCCCGTTACAGAAAACAGATACCTCCTGGAGGTTTTCCTGAAAAGTTCCTATTTGTTGTTGCTATTTATCTTGTAACCTCAACTACATAAAGCAATATGGTATGGTGGGACACTCATAAGAGGCAAATAAACATGTTTAACCTTTGAGAAAGTCGACCTGGGGTCTGGGAACTTGTTTCTTTTAATACTGCGATGCATTTAAAAACATGATTCTGAGAAGGGTCTATAGGTTTCACCAGATTGCCAATGTGGTCCATGAAACAAAAAAGATGAAGACCCCCAATGTCACATAAAGAAGGCCAGACTGAGTCTGGAGACTAGGCTTGTATCTCACTTCAGATATGCATTAATTAGCTCTGTGAGCATCAGCAAGTTACAATCTCTTAGAGTGGCAGTTTTTTTTTCTCATCTTCAAAACTGGGATAAAGATCCTGGCACTAATTACTTTACTAGACTGTCATGAGAAAAGTGTTTTGCAAACCTTAAAGTGTCTGCAAACACTAAGGATCCTGTCAGTTTCAGATATTCCTACAATTTTTTGTATGGAAAAAATATAAAAACAACTCTACTTTCATACCGATGGGAAGCCAATGGCCCAAGACCCTGGCTCCCCACAGAATAAAGAACATAGCTCTGAATTTTTAAAGTAACTCCTACTATAGTTCCCAGGACCATCAGATCAGTCTCTGAAGAGAGCTTATGCCACCCCCTTTATATGAGAAGATGGCAGTCTTAGAGCAATACTGTAAATGCCCATAAATCATAAAATTGTGGGCTGGAAGGAAATTTAAATATCATCCAATCTAACCCTTTCATTTTACACAGGAAGAAACTGAGGCTTAGAGAGGAAAAGTGACAGCACCCAGACCATATGTATGTTTCATACACCTGTTTTCCATACAATTTTAAGCCCTCGCCCTGTTGCTAGGAATATGGGTCTCGGTGCTCTCTGGACAATCTGTGTAGGTCTTTATGACCTGCTAAATTATTTATCATGCCAATTGCATGGCTACTTGGCCCACTAAATTTGAGCTAAGTAGGTTTTTTTTGGTAGTGAAGCATGTAGACCTTATGGCAACTTCTTCCAATGTTGAGAAAGGTACACTAGAGCAGGGGACATTTTATAATCACACAACTTACTCAAAGAGGTCTGGACCCCCAAATCCCACTGTGCTGATTATTTGTTGACTTTTCTAAAAAAGCATTTGATTAGGAAGAGCCAAAGCTAGACTTGGCTTCAACAATTTGTCTCCTATGAAAATGTCCAAACCACACAGGATTCTTTTGTTCAATGAATCTATGATTATTGATATCAAGCAAGGCACAAAACAGGGAGATGGAAGCTTGTCAAAGGTATTTGCCATTATCAGAGGGGAGATCCAGCACAGAATCCATATCAAAGAGGGATTCCTTAGAGATGGTGAGGTCCTCTAGGTGTTTCTATTTGTAGGTGACTTTGTGCTGAGCCTTAGAACATTGCAGAAGCCTCTAGAGTGAAATCCATAATCGCTCCAGGATTCAGCTTAACTATCCACACAGAAAAATCAAGTGGATGAAAAATGCCTAATACCTGTAGCTATGCAAGCAGTATCCAGATAGTACCTAACATCTATGCAATTGGATGGACAATGTAATAGAGTTGGTATACAATTATATGTATCTTGGATAGACATTGAAGTTGCGTGGTGAAATGGGCCTTGAATTGAATAGGAAGAAGAGAGGGAAACTGTACAGTGCATCTAATGACTTTAACACCTAGGCTTGCTTTAAAGATATATTTTTAATGTATTTATGCTATTCTGTTATTCACTACCAGGTACTCCATGAGTCCAAAAGTGGGACTTCCCCTCTTCATTCTATTTTACTCTCTAAGAATCTGTTGCAAATTGCCACTAGCGCATTCTCCCAATCATCCTACTACTAACTAGTGTTGTTGGAGTGAATGAGACGAGCACAACCAGATATACGGGTAAGAAGAAAGCCAAAGGGTGACATTTCTCAGTCTTCAAAGCATAATGAGCGATACTACAAATGAAATTTAGCACTGCATTCATTAACCAATTGAAGCATTAAATGAGAATATTGCTTCTGAGTCAAAGATACTCTGCTTCAGAAGGCAATTGATAGTACCACGGCAGCCACGTTGGGCGATGAGAGACAAGGCTTTGACGTAAGAATTGGTGGCTCAAGTTTAAATTCAAACTATGACATTTGCTAGCCACGTGACCTGGGACAAGCCACTTTACTATCTGGAGGCTCAGTTTTCTCACCTTTAAAATGAAGGCACCTGACTAGTTGGTCCCATGGATCTCTCATTCTACGGTCTCCATAAAATTGCAATCATATTTTCAGGCTCACCTTGCAGCAGTTTTTGGACAGGAATTGGGATTTAGCCCACAGGTAAAATGCCACGATCATCATCTCTCACATCACAGAATTGTCCCAAAATGAGATCAAGTGAGAGAATATTTGTGAAGTGCTTAGCACAGTGCCTGGGACATAGTAGGCGCTATAAAATGCTTATTGCCTTCTCTTTCCCTTCCTTCTTTCTCATCCCATTCCTTTCCCTATCCCATCCTCAGCTGCCTTTATTTGTGAAAAACTGAGCGGAAACATCAGAGGTAATGGCAGAACAGAAGTGAAAGGTGAAAATCAAGCAAATCCTAGGAAATGTCTGTGATCAACCATTGTAAACACTCAGGGGTCCCTAAAAATGTGGCATCTAAGCTTCACACTGAATTTGGCCTCTCAAATCAACATCCAATTCAAGGTACTCTTGAAAGGACTCAGAGTAGCATCTCTCCTGTTTTCAATTGTTTCTGCCCACTAGGTGCCCAGTCTGTTACAGAACGATTTTGACCATAACATTGAATTAGGCCTATTCCACAGTGACATGATCCCTAGGATCATATCTTATAGCTAGAGGGAATTTTGAGGTCACCTAGTCCAATCCCAAGTCCAAATCGAAATTAAATGACTTAACTAGGGTCACACAGCCAGGATTCAAACCCTCTGGTTCCTAACCGGTCAATCTTAGCACTGTACCACACAGTCTAGTATCAGAATTGTCCTGCACCAGCTTTAAATCTACTTTTATTCCTTTGGGTTTTTTTGATATGAAGTCCCTTCTCCACTCAGGGTCTCAGTTTCCCCATCTGTAACATGAGGGAGTTGTACCAAGAGCTTTCTGGTATTGCTTCTAGCTCTCAACTTCTATGACATTCATTTCTCCTAAGCAACAGCTTGCTAAAATAGACATTCTTACTCTTTTTAAAAGCCTCTTAATTGGATGTCAATGCATCTCCTAAACAGTGGGGAACGTACTGTTTGACGGATAGCAGCCTAGTTGTTCCTGACATCTTGTGTGGCTTTCTCTTAACATTACACAATCTGACACAACTGTTCTATAGCGCTCTCCCGGCCCAGAGGTTAAACAGGCTCATTTGCCTATTATCTGTATCCCACATACACATGTCTGCCAGCATCTCTAATATTTAGGGAGGGAAAAACAAGATTCCCAGAGACACTTGGCATTTTCCCTTTGCGTTTGTTCCTGAATGGCCTTTGCTGAGATACTCAAATGGATTTGTTTCTGGAGTATGGCAGAAGACAATCATTCTCCTTACCAAAGTGCCTCAGGGGTGTAGCCTACTCAGGCTCAAGGTAGGCCCATTTTCCTGAAACATTCAAACAGACTTTCAAACAGAGACCTCTCCTTTGTCCCCAAATTTGATTACAGCACCTCCCAGTCTGCTGAGCTTTTTTGGAAGTGGCAGGGCTCTAACCTGGCTAAGTCCCCTCCCTCCTCCCTCTCATCATCATAGGCAGGGCTGTCCCACAAATCTTTTGGCTTAGCTTTGCTCCATCTCCCTCCTCTGTCCTCATAAATCTACATTCAGTGTTAATGACAGAACTGAAGGAGAGATGGGAGAAAGTAAGTCATCCAGCCTCGCATTTTTTCCTTCAGCTCTGACAGCTCGGTGCCTATCAGTGGTATACTTCTTGACCCTTGGGAGAAATCAAAGCGATCCATTTCATCACTACCAATACCTGTAGTTCCAAGGATTCAACTATTTATTCATGGTTTCTGTGACACTGGATTTGAAGTGGCTACTCCCAAAGCGTCCCCCTTTTTGTTTTAACTTCAATCGTCTCCTCTCCCCCTCATTCTTCTTAGATGGGCACGGATTCTACTCCCAGGCTCCCTTTCCTCCCCTCTAATTGTTTGGATTCAGTGTGTTAGTCTGTGCCATCAGAGGCAGGAGGGCCAGAAATTGAAGGTTTGGAAGGAAGGGGGGGGCTTGATGGGTGCTTCCCAAGGGAAGAACCTTCCAGATTTCCCCTCCCTCCTCCAGCCACATCACTGCTCTTGGCTGTCTGACCACTTTGCTTGCTTCTTTCTTTGCTCCACTTTTTCTTACAGTACAACAGAGCTTAGCTAAGAATATTGCACCTGCTGGTGTTACTCCCACCACCTACCCATCACTTTTCAAGTCGAGAGTTTGGAAGAGGCAACACTTTTTTCTTGCTTGTTTTTTTAAGTGAAACTAAAAGACTACAACCTGCTCTTCCTGCCAGTGATGAGGCAATCAATCTACAAGCATTTATTAGGCACTTGCTGGATGCCAGCTGTGAGAGTGGCCAGGGACTATATGGCTATTGAGCATTTTAACTTCTTATTCCTACCACGCAAAACCGTAAAAGTGTTTCAGAAGGGCCAACTAGTGACACATGACCCCCAAATGATCAGAATCCTTCCCAGCTTGTGTCCTTTTGCAAACAATAGTGGAAATGAAAGCAGAGAGAATGGCAGAGAGACCTCTATTACAGGGACCAAGGAATCTGAGAAACAACCTGACAATTTCAGTAAAAGAACATCAGACAAAAGGAATGTGTCTCTCTGACTGCCCAGGGCATCTGAAATGCCACTCAAGACTGTGACAGACAGAGAAATGGAGCTGTCCTACAAACAGCCAGAAGAATGTATATCCATTAGAGCAGTAAATGGGGTTGATCAAGCAAGATTTTGTCCTAGGGTGTCCAAATTCAGAAGGCACTCACATCACTTAGTATCTAGAGAGTGAAAACAACAAATTAAAATAGGAAGCTACAAGATGGCACCTATGCCTTTGGTGGTGGTAGTGTCCCAGAGGTGAAACACCTCTCCAGTTGGTGCTACCCTGCTTCCTGTCAGTGGTAACCTCCAAAGTGGTGGCTTTCCCATGGTTTCTGGGAAAGTTGTTCTTGTGTGGCACTTGCATGCAAGTGATGAACTTTCCCATGATTTCCTCTCCCCCTTACATCACAAGCTCTCATCCAAAAGTCTTATTCCCTTCTCCTTGCTCAAGCAAATTAGTCTAAAAAAGTTGACTTGATTTGGGGGTACCTTTCTGCTGTTTTCCTCAAGGCACACTTTGGGTTGCTAAGAATTGGAGCTTATGAACCCTGATAGCTGGTTAGAGAAAACTAAAGCTGCCTTGATTAAATTGACTAGCCAGTTAGTAGTTTGACTGATCCAAAGAATCAGACTGGTCCTTACGTTTAGCAATAGTCAGGGGATGCCCAGGTTGTGTTTGTGATTAAGAATGCAAGTGTCTTTTGAGGTCATATTTAAGAGCAGAAGCTTTGCTGAGCTGTGACCGGCTCTTCCCTGCCTCTTTTTTCATGTGCTCTAAACAAAAGCATAGTGCTCATTAATCACTGCAGAGTAGACAAAACTCTCAATGCTGCTCGAAAGTGTCAAGGTACCACTGTCGAACTGAGGGGACTCAATAGCGAGACACAGCCAGGGCTACAGTCCAAGCTACAAAAGCAGAGACAGGTATAATGTGGGGACCAAAAAGCAGCATAGCCCTCGTTGCAAGCCAAAGGAGAAGCAACCTGCACCTGGCTCGTGAGATGCATCGACTTCCCTCTCACCTCCAGTGGCTATTTGGTGGGATGTGGCATCTAGGTAGAATCTAGCTGGGAAGGAAATAAAGCTAATGTGTCCAGTATTAAGGATAGTCCTGGGGAAGAGCCTAAAAAAAAAGAGTCTACTAGATTTCTTTGTTCCTTGGAGTTGACTAGATAAATCAACAGTTCCTATTGGGTGTCAAGTATCTAAACTAAGAGTGCCCCAGGGCTCTCACAGGAGTGGGCATGGAGGAAGGGTGTGTGTGTGTGTGTGTGTGTGTGTGAGCATTGCACCTATACACACAGGCAAAGCCATGTTCATACAGTCACATACTCTTATTGGAAAACATGCCCACAAGGCCTACATGACACTGACTTCAGGTTTTTAAACGTGAAACTGACCAAGTACAATTCTCCTTCCTCATTTTGGCTGTGAGCAGGTTCCTTCCCACCAAGGGCACTATGATAAGCAACTCAGTTGACTGACCCTCCATTCTTCAGCAGCAGATTGCACCCCCCCCGACTTATCTTTACTCTCTCCCTGTCTACTGGCTCCTTCTCTACTGCCTACAGACCTGTCCATGTCTTTTCCATCCTCAAAAAACCATCATTTGATCTTTCCATCCTTGCTAGTTATAATCCTATATCTCTATTCCCTTGTGTGGTTCTGACCTCATCATTCCGCTGAAACTACCCTCTCCAAGGCTACCAATGATCTCTGCCCTTCCACTTATAATCCTGAAAGGGACGAATCTAATGGCCCTTTTTCAATCCTCATCTTCCTTGACTTCTCTGCGCAGTCTTTGGCATCGTTCAACAACCGTGGTACTTAAGAGCATCCGTTTGTGGAAGGAGGCGAATTGAGGAGGAACTGAGACTTTTGGGGACATTGTGCATAGAGGGAAAAGAGAGAGAGCCTAATATAGGGTCTCGGGGGATGCTCATGGTTAGTGGGTGTGACCTGGATGAAGATCTAGGAGAAGAGAAACTCAGAAGTAATCAGGCATGTAGGAGAAGGAGAAGGAGAAGGAGAGGGAGAGGGAGAGAGAGAGGGAGAGGGAGAGGGAGAGAGAGAGAGAGAGAGAGAGAGAGAGTGAGAGAGGGAGAGAGAGAGAGAGAGAGAGAGAGAGAGAGAGGCAGAGGCCCCTCAAGCTCCCTTCTAGCAACGAAAAGTCTGGTTAAGGTTAAGTGAAAGCTTCAGCAAGGCCTGTTTAATTTCTGCAGGCTTCACTTTCCTCCTCAGCAAAATTAACGGGCTGAACAAGCAGATCTCTGAGACTTCTTCCAGCTCTAAATTCATGATTCATAGGAATGCAGGGATTATAACTAGAAAATAAGTTTAAGAGGTGAAATGATTGGTTTTTACTTTTGGGTACTGTGCTTTACATTCATTTATGCCAACCCAGGTTAGTTGTTGTACCAGTTTACAAGTCAAAAAAAGCCAATTGGCCATCTGCAAGTTGCCGATTTGCTGCAGCACAATCCCAGGAACAAAGGCTCAGTGGCGAGACCCTAACTGATGATTTTGTTGGTGTTGAGGTAAAATACAATCCTGCTCTCACTCTCTCCTAGGAAGATTGGCTCTGCAATGCTGCTAACAGGAGCAAGAATGCATTTCTCAGTAAATGAAAGAAATAGAACTCTGAGGCACACAAGAAAAATAGGGGTGGAAAAGAAGATTTCTTTCCTATGGAGTCTTTCTCCAAGCCAACACAACCCTTTCCTCAGAAGGCTTTAAAGAGAAGGAAAGTGCCCTTAATACACATAAGCCTGTGAATTCACAGCAACTCATTTTCGAGAATTTACTGCTCTCTTAAACAGCTTGTCAGATTACTTTTAGAAATCTCTGCCACCCCAAAGGGCAGTGAGCAATGGTCCAAAGCCAAGGCAGAGGGCATTCCTTGGGCTCTGGGCCAGCGTCACTTGGGGCTTGCACACACTAAGCAGAGAAGAAATGCTAGCTAAATGATTGATTGATTTCATGGCCTCAAAGTAGTGTCAAGAGTTGGGCAAGCAGAGGAGAGAGGGGTAGACTGTACATATCTGACATATTTAATGCCTTTTCCAGGAGACCCTGGCTAAGCCCTCTGCAAAGCAGCCTTCAGATGTATCAGTCCCAAGGAATGGGGACCTTCCCTTACATAGGGCAAGGAGAAGGGAAATTCGTCAACCTCACTTCACCTCCTTCCACAAATGGATCCTCTCGAGCGCCATTTCTGCCTGTGGGTTGTGTTGCAATTGGTTCAGTTGCAGCTTGGCCCTGAGTCAGGAGAGAAACCTGGCCACAGGCAATGACCAACTACTCAACATAGCTTTCTGCCAAAGTAAGCAATTCCTTCGAAAACTGAGCAAAAGGAAGAGTTTTTCAGGAGCAGGATAGTAAAGTAGGAAGGAATTTGGATGCATGTTCATTAGAATACATGGCTACCTTTAGAGACTGAGCCAAGGAGTAATGGAGAAGTTTTCATGAGGAAAAAAAAAGTTAACAACACACTCTAAAAATAGCCACATTCTGAATGTTTTCCTCCAGCCGTGTTATAGTTTACATCATTTCACTGGGAAGGGTTTTTGTTTTTATTAGCAATAACGGGCTGCTTGCAAGTTAGTTGCTATGTATATAGGACAGCTAGTGTTCACTGTGGCCTACCTCTGACATCATCATTTTTTGACTTTGCAGAAACTAAATTATTTGAACAGAAAAAGAGTTCTCATCAGTTATGTTTTCAGGGGAAGCATGCATGAAGGGAAATGCCAGTTTTTGGAGTGATCTTTCGCACTAGGGTACAATCGTTCAGGTGGGACCATTTTAACAAGAATATGGAAACACAGGCAAGCAAGAAGCAGGGGCCAGCATTCCAGCTTGTCTCACAAAATCTCCCCACATGGGCTTTATGAACGTGTAGGTCTTCAAGGAAAGCAATCAGTGGTGTACGTTATTGATGCAACGTTAATCAAAGTCACATTGGAGAATTGGAAACATCATATTAAAATTTCTTCTATGAGAAACGGAACTTTGAAAGACATCGTACTGGGACCTCACAAGTGGCATTTGACTTTCCAAATACCATACAATTGGAATTGTTAATAGGACACACTGTGGAGAATTAAATGTTGTAAGGCTGAAAAAAGATAGAGAAAATGTACTTGGTCTAAATTGTAATTCTGAAGGATGGTCTCAGTGGCAATTAGGGGTCCATGAAAAATGTCTCCCTGGAACTGCCTTGTTCCCTTGGAAAAGGGTTGGCATCTCCCATCCTTTGAATCTGACAGATGTCAGAATGTAGGCAATACTGCCCCTAGTATGGGGAGGGGTAGTGGATGGAGGAATGGAGGAACAGCTGCTCCTTCCTTCCACATGACTCTCCATTACCCTATGAGTGAAACAAAAATTCAGATCTTTAGAGATCATGGTATTTTATGGCTCACAGCTACATAAAATCCCTGGAATACCATTGATAGTCACAAGATGGGTCTTGGGGACTGGCTGCTCCTCCATTCATTCCTTCTTTGCCTCTGCCTCCCTTGTTGAAGGGAGAATCTTGAGGTCATTAAAAATCAGTGCACAACTCCCCAAAGGCCATTTACATAGCACTTTAAGCTTTTCAAATTGCTTTACATATATGATTGCCATAAAGAAGGCCAGACAAACAGGACTGCTTTGAACGCTCAAGGTTAATCTTATTGTAGCTTTAAAATGAAAAGCCAGCTATGTATCATAGAGTGCTACAGTTTCATGTATATTCAAATGCCTATTCCACTTGGTGTTTAAGTTCAGAATGAAAAGAAAAACATTTTAAAAAGCATGCTTATGACTGACTAAACTATGTCTCTAGAGGACCTATGATGAGCTATATTCCCCACTTCCTTGAGTCCCAGTGATTGGTCTCAAGGTGCAGGAAGAAACATATGTTTTTGGCTATGGCCACTGTGGGGATTGGTTTTGTTTGACTGTACTTATTTGTCTTTTTCTTTCTTTTGGTTGTTTACTGGGGGGTGGGAAAGAAGGGAGAGTGGGAATATCATTGAAACATCCAACAATGCACAAAAGAAATCATTATGAAGTTCACAAAGAAGCATAATCAAGGACAAATTCTGCAAGTATCATGTGGAATTTACTGTATACTTTTAAAAAAAAGCAAGTGGTATGAAATGAAGATCCACACTTTGATATACAATCCTGTTTTTGTCTTCTGTGGTGTATATATGCAAATGCATATCGAGGTATTCAAGCTTAAAATTTAGAAAATATTTAGTGACTGCAATGCAAAGGTGGGCATTGAAAAGGATGGCCAAAACATGTTGGAAAACATGCTTTGAGGCAAAAAACAAGAGATGCCAAAGACTTGTAGATGGTGTAGAAATTTCTCATCTCTGTTCTTAATACTTTCTTCAAAAAGAGATTTAGGAGTCACTGGACATGGTAAGCTCCAAATAACATCTCCAAAATATAACTGATTATATTTTCATAAATAAAGACTAGATACTGATTGGGCATTCATTACAAACCAGCTAGTTGTGTACAGTCAGAACACTGATTTACAAAAGCAAAGATCAAAATCAATCATAAAATAGAAGATATGGGTCCAATCGAAGCAATTCCAATGTGACTTTTTTAAATAAGCTGTTAACACCAAAAAGTGGGAAATGGGCCAAAAGAATAAACACATTATATAAGTATTAGTTGTACCAACAAATAACAAGAGACAAAGCAGTGAATTTAGAGTTAGAGGCTCAGGGTTCAAATCCTGGCTCAGTAAATGATGACCTACCTGTGTGACCCTAGGCAAGTCACTTAACCTCTGAGGTTCTAAATTTTCTCATTTTTAAAATAATAAAGTTGAACTCAATGGCATCTAACATCTCATCTTAAGTCTATGCTCCTAAACAATATATATATGTATGTATGTGCATATATATATATATACATATACATATATATATATAAATATATATATATACATATACATATATATATATATATAAATATATATATATATATATATATATATATATATATATAGAAAATGGATGATGGCTAAAAAAATTATGGCATTATTAATGATATGGAATACTAGACTGAGCTCACAGGGAAATAGGGAATTCAAAGAGAGAAGGAAATATTTTTTTTTAAATTTATTTAACATATTTAGTTTTCAGCATTGATTTTCACAAGAGTTTGAATTACAAATTTTCTCCCCATTTCTACCCTCCCCCCCACTCCAAGATGGCATATATTCTGGTTGCTCTGTTCCCTAGTCGTCCCTCCCTTCTGTCACCCCACTCCCCTCCCATCCCCTTTTCCATTCCTTTTTTGTAGGGCAAGATAAATTTCTATGCCCCACTGCCTGTGTATCTTATTTTCTAGTTGCATGCAAATTTTTTTTTGTTGTTTTTGAACATCTGTTTTTAAAACTTTGAGTTCCAAATTCTCTCCCGTCTTCCCTTCCCACCCACCCTCCCTAAGAAGTCAAGCAATTCAACATAGGCCACATGTGTATCATTATGTATAACCCTACCACAATACTCATGTTGTGTAAGACTAACTATATTTTACTCCTTCCCAACCCATCCCCCTTTATTGAATTTTCTCCCTTGACCCTGTCCCCTTTCCAAAGTGTTTGTTTTTGATTACCTCCACCCCCATCTGCCCTCCCCTCCATCATCCCCCCATTTTTTTTATTTTCTTCCCTCTTCTTTCCTGTGGGGTAAGATACCCAATTGAGTATGTATGGTATTCCCTCCTCAGGCCAAATGTGATGAGAGCAAGATTCACTCATTCCCCCCTCACCTGCCCTCTCCCCTCCTCAGAACTGCTTCCTCTTGCCACCTTTATGTGAGATAATCCACCCCATTCTATCTCTCCCTATCTCCCTCTTTCAATATATTCCTCTCTCATCCCTTAATTTGATTTTATTTCTTTTAGATATCTTCCCTTCATCTTCAACTCACCCTGTGTCCTCTCTCTCTCTCTCTCTCTGTATGTATATATATATATATATATATATATATATACACACACACACACATACATATATACATACATGCACATTCACTTGTATATATATATATATATATATATATATATATATATATATATATATATATATATGCATATTCCTTTCAGCTACTATGATATTGAGGTCTCATGAATCATACACATCATCTTTCCATGTAGGAATGCAAACAAAACAGTTCAACTTTAGTAAGTCCCTTATGATTTCTCTTTCTTGTTTACCGTTTCATGCTTCTCTTGATTCTTGTGTTTGAAAGTCAAATTTTCTATTCAGTTCTGGTCTTTTCACTGAGAAAGCTTGAAAGTTCTCTATTTTATTGAAAATCCATATTTTGCCTTGGAGCATGATACTCAGTTTTGCTGGGTAGGTGATTCTATGTTTTAATCCTAGCTCCTTTGACCTCTGGAATATCGTATTCCAAGCCCTTCGATCTCTTAATGTAGAAACTGCGAGATCTTGGGTTATTCTGATGTGTTTCCACAATACTCAAATTGTTTCTTTCTGGCTGCTTGCAGTATTTTCTCCTTGATCTGGGAGCTCTGGAATTTGGCGACAATATTCCTAGGAGATTTCTTTTTGGGATCTATTTGAGGAGGCAATCGGTGGATTCTTTCAATTTCTATTTTGCCCTGTGGCTCTAGAATATCAGGGCAGTTCTCTTTGATCATTTCTTGAAAGATGATATCTAGGCTCTTTTTTTGATCATGGCTTTCAGGTAGTCCAATAATTTTTAAATTATCTCTCCTGGATCTATTTTCCAGGTCAGTGGTTTTTCCAATGAGATATTTCACATTGTCTTCCATTTTTTCATTCCTTTGGTTCTGTTTTATAATATCTTGATTTCTCCTAAAGCCACTAGCTTCCACTTGCTCCAATCTCATTTTTAAGGTAGTATTTTCTTCAGTGGTCTTTTGGACCTCCTTTTCCATTTGACTAATTCTGCCTTTCAAGGCATTCTTCTCCTCATTGGCTTTGTGGAGCTCTTTTGCCATTTGAGTTAGTCTATGTTTTAAGGTGTTGTTTTCTTCAGTGTATTTTTCAATATTTTTTTGGGTCTCCTTTAGCAAGTCATTGACTTGTTTTCATGGTTTTCTCGCATCCTTCTCATTTCTCTTCCCAATTTTTCCTCTACTTCTCTAACTTGCTTTTCCAAATCCTTTTTGAGCTCTTCCATGGCCTGGGACCAGTTCATGTTTTTCTTGGAGGCTTTTGGTGTAGGCTCTTGCACTTTGTTGACTTCTTTAGGCTGTATGTTTTGGTCTTCTTTGTCACCAAAGAAAGAATCCAATGTCTGAGACTGAATCTGGTTGCGTTTTCGCTGCCTGGCCATATTCCCAACCAACTAACTTGACCCTTGAGTTTTTCAGTGGGGTATGAGTGCTTATAGACTAAAGAGTTCTATGTTCCACATTTGGGGGGGATGCGCCAGCTGTGCCACACCAGCACTGCTCCTTCCCCAAGAACCCCCAACCCAGACTGGGCTTAGATCTTCAGCAGGCTGTGCACTCCTGCTCTGATCTGCCACTTAATTCCTCCCACCAGGTGGGCCTGGGGCCCGAAGCAACAGCAGCTGTAGCTGCCCCACCTCCACTGCCCCTGGGGCAGTGGCCGAACCGAGAACTCCTTTCACTCCCGCACCTTTTCCCACTAACCTTCTCTGTTGTCTTTGGTGTTTGTGGGTTGAGAAGTCTGGTAACTGCCACAGCTCACTGATTCAGGGCTCTAGGGCCCACTCCGCCCAGCTTCTGGTCTGGTTGGTCCGATCCACTCACTCGGGGTTCTGCTCTGCTCCCAGCTCCCAGCTCCGTGTGGGATAGACCTCACCCAGAGACCATCCAGGCTGACCTGGGCTGGAGCCCTGCTTCCCTCTGCTGTTTTGTGGGTTCTGCAGTTCTAGAATTGGTTCAGATCCATTTTTTATTGGTTTTTGGAGGGACTCAGCGGGGAGCTCATGCTAGTCCCTGCTTTCTAGCCACCATCTTTGGAGGAAAGATTTTTAAGAACTTAAGGACAATGGAAAAAGAAATGATCACATAATGATTGCAATAACATAAAGAAAAAGCTAAAAGCAACAAAAGTCAGGTTATAGCCTGCATAAAATTGGTATGAAACAACTAAGAGGTTGAGCAGATGTCCTTCCTTTCCATGAACAATTAGTAAGCTATAAAAGTGGAAACTGATTCTTCTTATAAGCCATAATCACCCTGTTTGAAGGTTCCATTTATTTGTTTTTAGAGACTGTACTGTGCAAGAGGTTTTGAGTGTCTGTTAGTAATGCAATATGTTTAAACAAAATTTATTAATAAAAATATTTTTAAAAACCCAACAAATCAAGTAGCCCCATTGTAGTGTTGTGACTGTTTGAAAGCTTGGTCAGAAAGGTGTGGTTCGAAAGAGGCCAGCCCTGGCTGAGAATATTTAGCAACAACTTGGCAAGCCCCGGTCACTGCTGTCCCTAGGCTGGCTTTCTTTCTGGCCCACTGAACGGGCTCAGGCTGCTGCTTCTTTGGCCTAACTGCGCACTGAAGCTCTTGATCATTTCTCATTACTTTCTCTTGGATTAAACATGCCCTTGTGTTGATCTCCATTGCCAATGATGTGGCATTCAAGAAAGAGTGCTGAGCAACTGCCCTAATGTTTCTGCACAGATATCCAGTGGCTTCCTCAGCAAGATAAAGTCACACAGGGAACCCTGTTAAAGGACCATGTCAACTCATGTAGTACTCAGATGCTGTTTTCAACAATTACACATAGTAAAAATTGTTTCTTCAAAAGAGTCTTTCCTTCCTTACGAAGCAGAGAAAGAAGAATCACTCTCCATTCTAAGATTGGACAATAGCTGCTGGAATGTCATCCCGAAGTCCTACTTCATAGCTGCGTTCCAAGGTCACGTGAGATGTTACCAAACTGAGGTTGTTTCCAGCAAACTGAGATCTAAGCTATAAAAGGGATCTTCATTTTCTTCATCATTAAGAATGCACCCCTCTGGAGAGAGCCTAGGTCACTCATGGGCAATCAGGTCTCTGCATGCGTAAGTACGCTGCTGTATGTATGTTTCTACCTCCTTGTAGGCCCAACCCTGACAAGCACCCCCAGATCTCTGGATCACAAAGCATAGGTGCTCTATAACAGAGGTGGCAAACATGTGATTTCCCCCCTGCCAATATCCCAACTCACAGCACAAACCAGATAAAAATGTAACAGGGCAATACTTAGCAAAAAATAAAAAGATAATAAAACACAGAAAATTGCAAATTGCAAACTAAGTCAATATGTGGCCCCCAGGGATCTTGCTGTCCAGATTAGGGGCCCCAAATTCTATTTGAGTTTGATGCCAGTGCAGACGAATATCACAGAATCTGAGAGTGTCTCATTAATGCAAACACAGGTTAAGAGGGAGGCAGAGAATCCCTTGTAAAAGCCTTTAGAGACCCAAGGACTTCAGAGAGTATCTGGAATTCTCTGTGTATATCTGCCTGAAGGCAGGCACGGGAACCAGATCTGGGCTGTATAGTACACCTGCTTCTGCTTAGCACTTGTGGGCAATCCTACAAAGACCTGGGGAGAGCTGGCAACCTCAAGAGATCTGGGAACATGCACTCTTGGCAACAGCGTAAGGCAAGAGTACCTTTGAATGAACATGCAATCAGGCACTCCCCCTGGCATCTGCAACCAAAGGGCCGGTAGAACAAAGTGCAGCCTGATTCTCTAAGGCAGGGAAACAGATGGGCCAACCCCTATTTGGCTTGGCTTTGTGCAGCCTGTAGTTTGGGACAACTGGCACCTATGAAAAGGGATTTGATTGATTAGAGCTGAGGCTCCCAAAGGTCATTCTGGCATGCAGAATCATTTTAGAGCAAGGTGTCCCAGAGGGGACGGTGTTAATTGACAACTGCACCCCTCTTTAGATTCGAATCAAAACACATTAACAAAAAAAGCAGTCAAGCTAGTGAATATTAAAAGAATTCTAGTACATTAGGGCTGAGAAGGGCCTCAGAAGCCACCTGGGCCAGTATCCCCTTTCAGTAGATGAGGAAGAAATTGGGGTCCTGGGCAGGCCAATAATTTTCCCAAGGTAATGCAGTGAGTGGCATGAGGCAACTTAGCACCTTGGGTTCTGGACTTCTAATTCCAGTGTTCTTTTCATGCCAATACAGGCTATTTAAAATAATGAAAGTAAGTTTGTCTGCAATAAAAACTAATAAAGGGAGCACAAGAAAAATAGACAGGCCTAAATGGAAACTTAATATTGACATCATGAATAATGAGTAGGTCAAAGAAGAAAGCATAGAAACAATGAATAACTATGCGAAAGAGAATAAGAATCAGACAGCCTACTAAAATTTCTGGGATGTAGTTAATGCAGTCCTCAGAGGAAAAACTGTATTGCTGAGAATAATTATCAACAGAAAAAGAGACTGGCGAAACTGAATATGCAATGAAAAAACCCACAGCAAGTCAAATGAACCTCAAATAAGCATGGAATGGAAACCTTAAAGATCACGAGAGAAAGACGTTAAATGATCAACAAATTCTATTATAGAATTAATAGACAAAAATAAAGCTCGGTTCTGTGGAATGACTAGCAAAATTGATAAACCTTTAGCTAACCAGATCACAAGGGAAGGGGAGGAAAACCAAAGTACTAAAACTAGAAGAAACTACTGAGGCAAAATCAGCGGAGAAGAAAACTGACCAGGTCCTATCATATATAAATATATTAGCAAAATTAAGAATTTCAAAGACACAGACAATTAGCTAAAGTGTAAAATACTCCAAAATTAACAGAAAAAGGAGGACAACCCAGTGTCAACAGATAAAATTGCTTTACTGTCGTTGTTCAGTTGTTTCAGTTTTATCTGACTCTCGGTGACCCCATTTGGAGTTTTCTTGGCAAAGATATTGCTAGTCATAAGAGGGCTACTAAAAAAATCTCTGGACCAGAAAGATTTACAGGTGAATTCTATCTAATGCTTAAGAAACAATTAATATCAAGACTACACAAATTGTACTCAAACTTTGAGAAAGAAAACACCCTACAAAACTATTTTATGAGACAAATAGAGGCCTATTCCTAAACTAGTGAAAGATAACACAAAGAACTACAGACCGATATTACTAAAGGCTATAGAAATGAAAAATTTAAATAAAATCCAGTAAAAAGTAAGACTACAGCAATGTATATATTTTTAAAAATTCACTACAACCAATTTGGATTTCTGCCTTGGATGTGAAGAATACATATAAACATTAGGAAAAGAATTAACATAATTATATTAAAAACAACTGCCCCAACCACAATATATTAACAAATTAAAAAAAAACCTTTGATAACATACATTATGTATTTATGCTAAAAATAGAAACCTACAAAGAATGGCCACAGAAGGAGCTTCTTAATATGAGAAAAAGCATATATTTAGAATCAAAAGCTATTACTATTTGTAGTGAGAAAATATTAGATGTTTTCCCAAAAAATAGAGGAGTAAAGCAAGGATGTTTCCTTTCTCCACTGTTATCTGACATCATATTAGAAATAATACCTGTAAAAATACAAGAGAAAAAAAAATTCCAGGCATAAACATTGGCAAAGAAGAAACAAAATTACTCCTATTTGATGACATAATAGATTACTTAAAAAACCTCAGAAAATCAGCAAAGAAATAAACTGACACAGTCAGTAGCTATAGTAAAGTAACAAGACACAAAAGAAATGCACAAAAATCAACTGCACTTATAGATAGCAATGACAAAATTTGGGAGTAAATTTGAATAAGAGAATATGGACTCTGAAGTGCTTGAGAAACACCCAAGTGGATATATCCTGCAGCTCCAACTGCCTACTGGACATCTGTATCTTGAGTCTTGAAAAAACTGGCAGAAATGACTGCTGAGCAATTGTCAATGATTTGTGAAAGATCATGAAAAATGGGAGTGGGACTGAAAGATGAGACTGAAAACTCTTGATTTTCCAAAAAAAAAAAAAAAGAACTACTTACTACAGGCCAGTGAGCTTGGGAAAATTCTAGAAGAGATCATCATAGAGATGCCTACTGAATATCTAGAAAGAAGCGGTGAAGACAAAGAGCTTGTCTGGCTCTTAACAGACTGACCTCATTTCCTTTTCTTCAAACAAGATTTTTGAACTACGAGATGAGGGGAATGCTGTGAATAGAGTTTACCTAGAATTTAACAAAAATTTTTAATAAAATATCTCATACTACTGTTTAACTCTTATCTCTGAATGAGTTACACACTAATACAACCAGATGGATACAGAACTCGTTGGATGACCAGCAGGGTAGTTGCTAATGATCCAATATCAGCATGGCAGAGGTCTCCAGTGGAGTACCCAGAGATCTGTGTTTGGCCTTGTGTTGTTTGAAATTTTTTATCAATGACTTGGATAAAGGCAGAGGGGGTATGCAAAATTGCCAATTTGTAGATGATACAAAGCTGGGAAGGATAGCTCCCTCTGGGGTGCCTTCCTGGTTGATGACAAAGTCAGTATTCAAAAGGATCTTGATGGGCAAGAGTAGGTATTCTTAACCTGAGGTCAAAGACCTCCAAGGACATATTTCAAGGGGTCCATGACCTTGAATGGGAAATGTATGTATAAATGTACATGTGCGTATACATATATATTATATGTAAATATATCTAATCTCTAACCAAAACTTGCTTTTGATTTCTTTTGATTATGAATGCAAGTAAAAAATGACAGCAGTCAGATTATCAAAAGGATCCAGCACACAAAAAAGTTATGAACCCCTTTTCTGCAGGTTATTAGTCATCATCTTCGATTGTTACCTCTAAGCAGATAGCTTGTAAATCTATTCCTTACGAACTCCAATTTGGCATCTCTAACTACCTGCTGGATATCTCCACCTGGACCTTTCTTAGGCACTTCAAACTCCATATTTTCCAAATCGATTCATCATCCCTCCTCCTCCTCTCCTGAATCCTGTGTGCTTCCGGAGCAGCTCTATTGATGGTGATGGTTCTCCCATCCTTCCAGCCACCAAAGCTTGAAATCCTAGAGTCGTATTGGACATCAATTCCATCTCCACAATATCTCACCTCTTTTTCTGTCCCTGCCCCACGTCAATTCAGGATGTATTTATGGAGTGCTTGCTCAGTGCAGGGCACCATACCAGAACTTGTACGTACAAAGAAGATGATGATGATTATGATGATGATGACGACGATGAAGACAATGATTTACAAATGATAACCCCTGCCCTCAAGGAGCTCATATGATATGTAAAATATAAAGCATGGATTGATGTACATGAAAGAGAGGGTCAGTGAATACTAGGCAGCTCCAAGGGGGAAAAACAGTTTCAGCTAGGGTGGAGGAAGGGGGATTGAGAAAGATTTCAGAGAGCAAATAGGTGGCACCTTGAAAAGAAGAGCTAGATTCTGAAAGGCAGAGATGAGGACGGAATACATGAGTCCATTTTGGCAAGGTGGACAGCCTGTATGAATGCAATGAGTGAAGGGAGGCAGGGGGCTGATGGCATGTTGGCATCTCACGTCCCCAATCCCCACCTGCTTCTGCCAACCTTCCTAATTTCCTTGCTTGTCAAATTCCAGTTAGGTGGCTATGATCTAGCATTTATGGCAAAGACAGTCTGGTAAGACAGTCTGTCTAGAATTTGAAAAGTGTGACGGGGAATAACATATACTTTGGTACAAGCTGGATAGTGGAAGGCCTTAAATGCCAGGTGAAGCATTATGTATTTTATTTTGAAGGCAATATGGAGCCACTGAAAATTTGAAAAAATAAAGTCTTATTGCTTTTTTATCCTTTAAAATAGTCTATCCCTAATAACTCCATCCTCGAACTCATACAATCCTTCCTTGTTACAAAGATAATGCCCTCATTCACTCAAATCAAAGTCAACTGCAAGTCACATCATCATTTCCCTGATGCCATGGTCCTCTTTGAAAATGAAGGACAAATACAACAACCACCAGGTATGCAAAATGTTGTATAAGAAACAACTCTCAAACCTCATCACCTCTCTCAAGAGGAGGGAAGTGAGTATTACCAACAGTGCCCTGCCTCTAAGACCAGCTCCTACACTGAACCTGAATTCTGACTTTTAGGGCTATTTTCATTTACATTTTTATAATCATCGTACATATTTTCCTCCTACTTGTGCTCACTGCACTATGCATTAGTCCATTCAATTTCTTCCTAGGTTTCTTGGAATTCCCCATATCTACGATTTCTTATAGCACAATGGTATTCCATTATATTTATATACTACAGTTTACTCAGCCATCTCTTAATCGATGGGCACCTAGTTTCCAGTTATTTATATCACACAAATGCTGCTATGAATATTTTGGAACAGATGGGAGCTTTCTATCTTTAAGTTCTATTGCCTAGTAGAGGGATCACTGGATCAAAGGGTATGAATGACTTTGACTTTGATTCTTTGGAATCAAATATAGTTCAAAATTGATGTCCACAACAGTCAGACCATTTCACAGCTTCATGACCCATATATGAATGCTTATCTTCCACAAGCCATGTAACAACAACTATTTTTACATATTGTCATCTTTGCCAAAAGGTGTACATTTTTATGGTCTTTTTATTTCACCACAGATCTTGGGAATCTGGGAACAGCTTAGTCATATAAATGTGTGCCCATGGAAAATTTTTTGTCCAAGGGAATGAAATGGTCAGACCTGTGCCTTAGGAAGATTATGTTAGCAGCTAATCAAAGGATGAATTGGAGAGAGGAAAAATTTGAGGCGAGGAGACCAGCTAGGAGCCAGTTCTAAGAGTTCATGCTAGCAGTGATCGGAGCTTGAAATAAGATGGTAGCCTTCTAAGAAGTGGACAAATGGGAATGGCGGCATGGAGGCAGATGGAAAGAATGTTTGTTCTTGTCTCAGAGGAAAACACAGAGTTTCTTCTTGCCAAGACAACTACCTCAAGGCAGTCCCATTGTCTTCATCCCTCCTATCTGTTATGGGAATTCGGCTCTCCTCTTATGTTCAGATTTTCCTTACAGCTCTTTTTCTTTTCACAAATATGTTCAGGTCTCCCCATGGCCTTAAAACCTTGACTTTATCCAGTCATTGCCTCCAACTTGCCCCACACCTCTTTCTACCTTTTTACTGATAAACTCCTAGAAAAAGTCTTCTTCATTTGTTGCAGCCACTCCCTCATCAGCCACTTCTCTACCTTTTGAAATATTTATTTAACGCCATTTTGTCAAAATATCTCTCCCAAAGATCAGCGCTGATCTCTTAATTGTGAAATCCAATGATACTCTGATACTATTACAATGATGTGTGTGTTCTCTCATTCCTCTGCTAAGGTACAAACTCCATGAAGACAGGTTTTGTGTTTTAGCTAAACTTGGTATCTCTCCAAAGGGCCACCAGAGTGCTCTGTACACAATAGGTGTTTAATGTACGCCTGTTTATTGTATTTGTATGGAATGAATGCTCCTCCATTTGACTAAGATTCCTTTAATGGAATGGGCAGGAGAAACAAAATGGAACTCTTGGAGTAAATGTGACAATTAAGCAGGGGGTGGTTTTTTTTTAGCCTATGTTTGGGGACAATTTTTCTTTAGATATGCCTAAAATTATCAAGAAAACCAATGGGCAAATATGACACTGTACAAATGTCCACTTTACACAACTTTTTAGGAAAGCATCTACTGGATAAAGTCAAGACAAATTCAAAAAGGTCATATTGCAAAATGCAAATTAATATAAATAAATGCAAATAGTGTGTCAGATATCTCATGGCAAGTCCTGTTGTAAGGGTAATGTATTAAGCTGTTGGAAACAAAAAATATAATTGACCTCCAAGCTGCCACAAAAATGAACAACTTAGCAATTTGGCAAAATGGTGGCCCTGATAAACACTACTGATGGGCTGTACACATTATAAAAAGCCTATCAGGTCTCTTCTTCAACAGCCTAAGAAACTGAGCATTTAACAAAGTATAGGGTGGGAATTTAGGTCATTGTGGCTTTCAGTAGGAAGGTACTAATGTTTTTCCTTTAATAGAGGTTATAAAAAGCAGTCAGAAGAGATCAGGTCCATGGAAAGTGAAAAGATGAGTTGAAAAGAGGTTACAAGACCCCTCAGAAGACAAATACACTTCCCAGGCTGCTAAGTGAGGAGGAAGTTGCCTATTTTTTTGAAAGGGCTTTGTGAATGACTGCTATCTTAGGTAGGAAGCCAGTAATCAGCAATCATATGCTGTTAAGTCATTAACAAGAAAATAGCAACTGAGAGGGGAAGTATTTTCAGCTCTAGCCATGGGCAAATAATTTTAAGTGAATTCAGACTATCCTTTTGATCTTATCTTGAGATAGAAAGCAAAAGATTGTCCTGCAGTGGGATACTGCCTCATACCCAGATAGTCACCCTCTGGATCAGAGGCTGCCTATTATTCTTTACAGAATTTATCTCTTCATTCTAACTTCTCCCTTCAGAAATGTCTTCCATTCCCTCTCCTCTTCCCCTCCCTATCCCCAGCTCATTCCATTCCTTCCTCCTCTCATTCTCCTAGACTTAAAACACTCTTCTGGTGCCAGGTCCCTTTTGATTCTCTCCATCCAAAGGCTCCTCCTAAAATTGTACTTTCTTAAAGAAGGCTTCCTTACTGGACTAATTAGAAGAGTAATTTGGCTCTGATAAATGCGTTTAGGGTAATGTTCCCTTTCCCTGCCCAATAAATGCACTTACCACTTTGCAAAGAAAAAATAAGATTTTTATATAAGGCAGCCCTTAAAAGCATTTTGGCTTTCAAAATTAATGACAGCACCTTCATTACTTACCTTACTGACATTTCAACTCTTACTTTTTCATTTGCATTTAGTGTATGTGTGTGTGTGTGTGTGTGTGCGTGTGTGTGTAACTACCGAAACCAAAGTGCTTAAATACTTGTCCAGGTCTGGGGATAGTTTAGGGTTTTCCATCAGTCTGAGGGTCCATGTTGTCTTTTTATAGCACAGAGTAAGCAGCAAGGGAGAACTGAGCAGGATGGAAAAACTGAACCACTACACATTCAATTCAGAATGCATTTATGTCTTCTGCTTTTTTTTTCATTGTCATCAGAATCAAAAAGTAATGAGTCCCTCCCACATTGAAGACTCTGATCATGTGGCTTTATTCATTTGAAGTAAAGTCCTACGAGGATACTAGATATCCCTTTCAATGTACATACAAAAATTCACTCCAAACTTTTTTGGGTTATTCATATCTCTGATCCCCTCCATAAGTGGACAGAATTAGGCTGAGAGAATTAGGGATACCCAGAAAGGTCCTGGATCACATGACCAACAAGATAGCTAAATGGGGGGGGGCGAGCCAAGATGGCAGCTGGAAAGCAGGGACTAGTGTGAGCTCCCCGCCAAGTCCCTCCAAAAACCTATAAAAAATGGCTCTGAACCAATTCTAGAACTGCAGAACCCATAAAATAGCAGAGGGAAGCAGGGCTCTAGCCCAGGACAGCCTGGATGGTCTCTGAGTAAGGTCTATCACTCATGGAGCTGGGAGCAGAGCAGAGCTCAGCGTGGGTGGCGCGGACCAGCCAGACCAGGAGCCAGGCGGAGCGTGCCCTAGAGCCCTGAATCAGTGAGCTGCGGCAGTTGCCAGACTTCTCAACTCACAAACACCAAAGACAACAGAGAAGGTTAGTGGGAAAAACTGCTGGGGACAGAGTAAAAGAAGGAGTTCGTGATTTGGCCACCGCCCCCGGGGCAGCAGAAGTGGGGCAGCTACAGAACTGCAGCTGCAGTTGCTTCTGGCCCCAGGCCCACCTGGTGGGAGGAATCAAGTGGCGGATCAGAGCAGGAGTGCAGAGCCTGCTGAAGATCTAAGTCCAGTCTGGGTTGGGGGTTCTTGGGGAAGGAGGAGTGCTGGTGTGGCAGTGCATCCCCTCAAGCTTGAAACATAGTACTCTTTACAAGCAGTTATACCCCGCTGAAAAACTCAAGGGTCAAGTAAGTTGGCTGGGAACATGGCCAGACAGCGAAAACGCACCAGATTCAGTCTCAGACTTTGGATTCTTTCTTTGGTGACAAAGAAGACCAAAACATACAGCCTAAAGAAGTCAACGAGCCTACACCAAAAGCCTCCAAGAAAAACATGAACTGTTCTCAGGCCATGGAAGAGCTCAAAAAGGAGTTGGAAAAGCAAGTTAGAGAAGTAGAGGAAAAATTGGGAAGAGAAATGAGAAGGATGCAAGAAAACCATGAAAAACAAATCAATGACTTGCTAAAGGAGACCCAAAAAATACTGAAAAATACAATGAAGAAAACAACACCTTAAAACATAGACTAACTCAAATGGCAAAAGAGCTCCAAAAAGCCAATGAGGAGAAGAATGCCTTGAAAGGCAGAATTAGTCAAATGGAAAAGGAGGTCCAAAAGACCACTGAAGAAAATACTACCTTAAAAATTAGATTGGAGCAAGTGGAAGCTAGTGGCTTTAGGAGAAATCAAGATATTATAAAACAGAACCAAAGGAATGAAAAAATGGAAGACAATGTGAAATATCTCATTGGAAAAACCACTGACCTGGAAAATAGATCCAGGAGAGATAATTTAAAAATTATTGGACTACCTGAAAGCCATGATCAAAAAAAGAGCCTAGATATCATCTTTCAAGAAATGATCAAGGAGAACTGCCCTGATATTCTAGAGTCAGAGGGTAAAATAGAAATTGAAGGAATCCACAGATCTCCTCCTGAAAAAGATCCCAAAAAGAAATCTCCTAGGAATATTGTTGCCAAATTCCAGAGCTCCCAGGTCAAGGAGAAAATACTGCAAGCAGCCAGAAAGAAACAATTTGAGTATTGTGGAAACCCAATCAGAATAACCCAAGATCTAGCAGCTTCTACATTAAGGGATCAAAGGCTTGGAATATGATATTCTGGAGGTCAAAGGAGCTAGAATTAAAACCAAGAATCACCTACCCAGCAAAACTGAGTATCATGCTCCAAGGCAAAATATGGATTTTCAATAAAATAGAGGACTTTCAAGCTTTCTCAATGAAAAGAACAGAGCTGAATAGAAAATTTGACTTTCAAACACAAGAATCAAGAGAAACATGAAAAGGTAATCAAGAAAAAGAAATCGCAAGGGACTTACTAAAGTTGAACTGTTTTGTTTACATTTCTACATGGAAAGATGATGTGTATGATTCATGAGACCTCAGTATTAGGGTAGCTGAAGGGAATATGCATATATATATATATATATGTGTATGTATATATATATATATGTATATATGTGGGTGTATGTGTATGTGTGTGTGTGTATATATATACATATACATATATATATATATATATATATATAGAGAGAGAGAGAGAGAGAGAGAGGGAGGGAGGGAGGGAGAGAGGGCACAGGGTGAGTTGAAGATGAAGGGATGATATCTAAAAGAAATAAAATCAAATTAAGGGATGAGAGAGGAATATATTGAGAGAGGGAGAAAGGGAGAGATAGAATGGGGTAAATTATCTCGCATAAAGTGACAAGAAAAAGCAGTTCTGTAGGAAGAGAAGAGAAGTCAGGTGAGGGGGAATGAGTGAATCTTGCTCTCATCAGATTTGACCTGAAGAGGTAATACCATATACACTCAATTGGGTATCTTACCCCACAGGAAAGAAGGAGGAAGAAGATAAAAAAGGGGGTTGAAGAAGGGAGGGCAGATGGGGGAGGAGGCAATCAAAAACAAACACTTTTGAAAAGGGACAGGGTCAAGGGAGAAAATTGGATAAAGTGGGATAGGTTAGGAAGGAGCAAAATATAGTCTTTCAGAACATGAGCATTGTGGAAGGGTTATACAGTATGATACGCATGTGGCCTATGTTGAATTGCTTGACTTTGTAGGGAGGGTGGGTGGGAAGGGAAGAGGGGAGAGAATTTGAAACTCAAAGTTTTAAAAACAGATGTTGAAAAACAACAAAAAAAAGTTTTTGCATGCAACTAGAAAATAAGATACACAGGCAATGGGGCGTAGAAATTTATCTTGCCCTATAAAAAAAGAAGGGAAAAGGGGATGGGAGGGGAGTGGGGTGACAGAAGGGAGGGACGACTGGGGAACAGGGCAACTAGAATATATGCCATCTTGGAGTTGGGGGGAGGGTAGAAATGGGGAGAAAATTTGTAATTCAAACTCTTGTGAAAATCGATGCTGAAAACTAAATATATTAAATAAATTAAATTTAAAAAAAGATAGCTAAAGAGTCATTTTATGTAAACCTTTTCAATCTCCAAATTTCAAAATTAATGAAAAAGCATTTATTAAGCTTCCTGCTCTGTGCCACGTACAATGCTAAATGCTTGCATATAACATTCAGGGTGGCCAGGGAAGGAATATTTGGTCAGGGAAGCCACAGAGATGAAGAGAGAAACAACACTTACCATAGACACACTCATGACGCCCATCCTTTCCAGAAGCAATGACCAATGGTGTTCGATTCTGCAAGTTCTCTAAGCCATAATTAGAAAGGGAGGGGTGGAAGTCAGGTGTGGTGGCAGGGTATACAAAGGCCAGAGTGGAAATGAGATTTTGCTATCTGGGAGTGTGGAGATGAGTTGACTAGTTTCTCTTAGGCAATTACCAAAATATTCAAGACATACACACACACACACACACACACACGTATGTATGTATGTGTATATAAATAAGCATAACTAAAATAGTCTTTATAGAGATAAAGGAAGACTTAAATAATTGGAGAAATATTAATTGCTCATGGTTGAGTCAAGCTAATGTAATAAAAATGACAAAACCACTTAAATAAATGTATACATGCAGTGTCAGAACAAACCAACCAGAGGTTTCCTTTCCAGAACTAGACAAAATAATAACAAAATTCATTTAAAGGAACAAAAGGTCAGGAATTTCAAGGAAAATAATGATAAAAGGAGGAATGAAGGAAGTCTAGCATTACTAGATCTCAAACTATATTACAAAGCAGTAAGAATCAAAACTAATTGGTACTGGCCAAGAAAAAAGAAGAATAAAAGAATCTATCTGAAACCAAAGGCTAGCATTATTTGTAATGGGAAAACCTTAGAAACTTTTCCAGTAAGTACTGGACTAAAGGAAAGACACCCTTCTTCTCCACTTCCACTTGACATAATAATAGAAACTCTAGTAATAGCAATATAACAAGAGAAATAAATTAATTGCCTAAATATTAGCTAAGAGGAGACAGGACTTACTATCCTTATTTTTTGATGACATGATGGTTTACTTATAATACCATAAAGAATCAGCAAAGAAACTGAAACAAATGAAATTTCAGTAAAGTAACTGGATGCAAAATAAACACACACACAAAATAGCATTCCTAGATAATAATAATAAAATGAAGGAGGAAATAATAGAGAAATCCTATTCAAAATAACTCCATTGGGGCAGCTAGGTGGTGAGTAGAGCACCAGCCCTGGAGTCAGGAGGACCTGTGTCCAAATCCGGCCTCAGCCACTTGACACATGTACTAGCTGTGTGACCTTGGGCAAGTCACTTAACTCCAATTGCCCTGCCAAAAACCCAAAACAAAACAAAATAACTCTATGATGCCTAAAATATCTGCACATTAATCCACTGAGGGCACAATGAAGGCATATGACTATAACTACAAAGCACTCTTTAAAGAAATAAAGAATGATAAAATGACAAGATATTCATTGCTTATGGTTGGGCTGAGGTAATAAAACAAAAATGATGATACTTCCAAAATTAATTTATATATTTGTTGCTAGTATTCATCATGCTACCAAGGGAAAACCTTACAGAACAATACAAAAATAATAACAATTCATTTGGAGGAACAAAAGGTCTAGAGAATCTCAAGGTAAATAATGAAAAAAGTAGGAATTAAGGAGGTACAGTACTTCCAGTTTGGGTATTTGCCAAAAGAGTAGTAATCATCCAAATTCTAATCTTACCTCCTCTGTGACTTTGGGCAAACCACCTAACCTTCCTAGGTCTCAGTTTCCTTATCTGTACAATTATCAGGTTGAACTACATGGCCTCAAAGGTAGGTCCCTACACTGTTTGAGACCGTGGCCTTACTTGGTATGGTGGAAAAGTGGAAAAGTAGATCAGTGGCATAGACTTGATAAGAAAGAATCAGAGAAAAGGCATGACTAAACAGTATGTGGTACAGAAATGTAACAGAATATCACCGTGCTATGAGAAACAATGAAGACAAGGAATACAGAGAAGCATGGGAAGATACATGCAGAGCGAAGTAAGCAGAACCTGGAAAACAATATACACAGTAATAACTATGCAAATGGAAAGAATAAAACAAAAATGAAAGTGAACTCTCTGTAATTATAGTGACCAAGTTTATCCCCCAGTAAAAAAGGAAAAAAAATACTTTCCTCCTGTTTTCTCTTTTTTATTCTTTGTTGGAAGGGATGGCTTGCTAGGTAGGGGAAGGGAGAGGGATTTGGGAAATGAAGGTGATATACAAAAGAAAAAAATTAAAGGAAAATTTCATTGATTACTAGAAAATTCACTTGTTGGTATGTCACGGACCTAACAGTCCACATTGGAGTTATTTTGGAATGTAAACCAAGTCAATTTAACAAACATTTCTTAAGAGTCTACTATGTGCCAGGCACTGTGCTAAGTGCTAAGGATACAAAGAAAGGCAAAGTCCCTGCCCTTCAGGACCTTACAATCTAATGGGGGAGAAAACATGTAAACAACTATGTACAAAGGAGATAAACACTGGCTACATTTTTGATAATATTAGAGAAAAGGTAAAGCGGCACTAAGAAAGACTTCTTGCTTAAAGTGTGATTTTAGCTGGGAGTTGAGAAGCCAGGAGGATGAGGTAAGGAGGCACAGAAATTCACGCATGTGGGAGAGCCAGTGAAATTGCAGAGTTGGAAGAATGAAGTGTCATGTGTGAGGAGCAGTGAGGAGGCCACTGGATCACAGAATACATGGATGAGAGAGTAAGATGTAAAAAGACTGGAGAGGGGGGAAGGGCCAGGTTATGAAGGGCTTTAAAGGCCAACAGAGGATGTTATATTTGATCCAATACGTAGTGGGGAGACATTGGAGTTTATTGACAGCTGAGTGGAGGGTGGACTGGAGGGATAAGACTTCAGATGAGGAGACCAACCAGCAGGCTGCTGCAATAGTCTAAGCATGAGGTGATGAGGGCCTGTGCCAGGGCAGTGATGGTAAAAGGAGAGAATGGAGCATATATGAGAAATGTTACAAAGTAATGCAAAGTAATTTACAAAGTAAATGACAATGCTTGGCAACAGCCTGGATATGGAAGGTGAGAGGAAAGAGGTGACAATGACAACTAGGTGGAGAGCCCGGGTGATTAGGGGGATGGTGGTACCCTTGAAGGTAATAGGGAAGTTAAGAAGATGGGAGGGTTTAGAGAGAAAGATAATGAGTTCAGATTTGGCAATGTTGAGTTTAAAATATTCATGTGATGTGTTAAACCTTTTAGGTCTCATATGTTGTACAGCTCCATTGACTCAGTAACATTCATAAGTAGGGACTGAGGTGATTTGGCTGTAAGTCCCATGAAGGCAAGGGCCCTAAACTGTATGCCTCTCCTTAAACCTAGCATAGTCCTTTGTACACATTAGTTGCTTAATAAATGTTAAGGAATGGTGATGGGCATAGATGGATAGATGGAAATTTGTATGTGTTATCCAAAACCAAGTCTTAATAGTCACACAAGATTTCCTATGGCAAGATCCAATATTGTGAAATTAAAAACCCTTAAGGTTGGTAATGGATTGGTGTTTGGTCAATCATTATCCCTTCTTAACTGCCTCAAGAAATTGTGATTTTTGCCATTGATGGACTCTAATTACCAAATAAAAGATAAAAAGTCTTCCCTAGATATGTATGATGTTATACTGAACCTTGTACATGTAAGATGTGACTACAAGTTAGAGAGGCAGGCCACACCTAGAAACCATACCTACAGACACACTAGGATCCAACTATCTTAAGAAAGGGGAAATCTAGGCGATCTAAAAGCAAAAGATATCAACAAAAATCTCTTTTAAAAAAAATCTGGACCAAAAGGAACCTGCTTGCTTGTGACTATCCTGTGTTCATAGACAGAAAAAACCCCATGAATTCATTCCGTACAATCTCTGCCAACCCTGCTCTGATTTAAGGGTGGCTAAAAATGGAGGGTAACAATTAGAATGCAAGGCACTCTAGATAACAGGAAAGATAGAGAAAGACTCCCAAAGAATAGAAGCCTTGATTTATTTTAAACTTTAGTTTTCACACTCGAGAATTGGAATTCCAATAACAAATAAAGAGATCACACACAAAAGAAAGTAAGACAATCTGACAAACACATCGGATGATAAGCTAGCATCATTCTCTTTTGTGGCACCATGTACACATGGTCCCAAAGGCCTTTGGTGCTCCTATCCTAATAGCAACTCAAAGGGCAGAAAGAGGGGAAAATAGCTAAAAGTATGTCGCCTAAATAGCGTTGGCTGTGAGGATTGCTTCCTTATGGGGTCATTTCTTCTAAATTGCAAGAAATCTCATTCATCCAGCTGCAGAACATCTTGGCCCCCTGGAGGGGGCACATTTTTCAAGTTTGAGCCAATTCTGCCTTCACATTTAAGGGGAGTATAATTAGAGAAGTTGGAAGGAAATAAATGGGGAAGGGAGGAAGTGGAAACTTTTGGACATCCTCACTCTCATTGCAGCCAAATCCTTCCTAACAATTTCAGCTTGCCTCACCTGGCTCAAAGAGATCACCTACTGGGTTCTATGTACTCTGTGATAACTACCTTGGGAATTACCAGTGCCGAGCAAAGCAAATTGAAGGAGAAGAAAAAGCTGGAAATTGCCCAAGCCTGCAAATGAGATTTCTTTCTTCCTATCACAATAACCAAAGCTCATGGTAGAAGGCACCACATGGCAAACACACCCATGATCCTGTATTTGGGGAGATTTGTTTAGCCACTACTCATCTGTGGAGGCATTTACAATGCTGACCTGTCCATTTACTCAGCAGCTGTTCTCATGACACCAGACCAGGACGACACAATAACATACTGTCAGCAAACACGCTCCCACTCTTTTTTGGACAATTTCCCTTTCGTTCTAAGTATCACCTTCTAGCTGGGTAAGGAGAAATATTAGGAACTCAGGACAAGTTCCTGGTCTTAGTAAGTGGGATGGAAAATCCCTAAGATGACTCCAGGTCACAGGTAGGATAATGGAAGACCAGGATCTGACCACAAACATAACTTCTAACTCCCTCTCCCACCCCCATAGTGGAGTGAAATCAAGTGAGTAGACATAGCAAATGTGATTTCATAAATCGTTCAGTCATTAGTCATGTCCAACTCTTTGTGACCCCATGGACTACACCATGCCAATACCATCCATGGGGTTTTCTTGGCAAAGATATTGGAGTATTTTGCTATTTCCTTCTCCAATAAATTAAAGGTATGAAAACTGTGGCCCAAGGGCTAAACCTGCCTTGCAGCCTGGTTTTGTACATCTCACAAACTAAGAATGGTTTTGGTTGTTTGTTGTTCTGTTTTTTGCATTCTGCAAATGGGGATGGCTATGGTTTGCCAACCCCTGTAAATTATGTCTCATGTTTTTAGCTACTTTTTGGTTTTGCCATTAAACTTTGGGAACAAACAAGGAGTACATTTGCTCATAGCATGTTATTGTATTGTACTAGTCTAGTGGCATGGGAGCATCCACTGAGTAAACAGATAAGGGCAAATGACCCTTATGAATGTTTCTGGAGGTAAACTTTGTGGAAACTCTCTGAATCAAGTTCTCAGAAGAAAGGATAAGAATGTGGTTGTCACTTATACCTCCCACCAAAGTCTACCTAGTGCCCCCAAGTCTTTTTTTTCTCCAGGATAAACATGCCAAGTTCTTACTCACAATGGTCATATGACATGGACTCCTTCACCACCCTGGTTGCCTTCTGGATACTATTTTAAATTTTATTGGCTTTATTCTGAACTTCAACAACAAAAAAGAGAACATTTCTACATAAAGAGGATTGCACAAGTCTCTATTTTGTACTATTTTCTTTCTAACAACTATAAAATAGGGGCAGCTAGGTGGTGCAGTGAGTAGAGCACCAGCCCTGGAGTCAGCAGGACTTGAGTTCAAATGAGGCCTCAGACACTTGACACACTTACTAGCTGGGTGACCTTGGCCAAGTCACTTAACCCCAATTGCCCTGCCTGTCCCCCTCCAAAAAAGCATAAAATAAATTTCATAACTTACTTTAATATTTGTCCTAGTTGACTGTACTTCTATTTGAACTTTCTTTTGTTTTTTTTCCTGTGCAATTTAATAAATGTTTCAATCACATTCATTTTTCAGGGGCAGTATAACTATTACCTACTCCTCCAAACACCTCCCCCCATTTAAAAACGAAGTAAAAAAAAACAAGGCTAAACAAGCAAAATACTTCTATTCAGATCTGAAAAAACTATGTCTCCTTCTGTACCTTGAGTCCAGCGTCCTTGTGTTAAGAGGTGGGCAACATTCTTCATCACAGGTCCTGAAGAGCCACGGTCATGACATTCATCAGAATGCTTATGTCTTCTAAAGCTGTTTTTCTTTACGAAGTTTTGTCATTGAATAAAATGTTCTCCTGGATCTGCTAACTTCACTCAACACATGACTTTCAAAGCTGTCCTGCTTGTCTGTGTTTCCTTTTGCCTGCCTGTAATCTGTTCTCTTCCCTTTCTCAAAAATCAGGATGGTTGCCCTTTTAGAGTCTTGTGATGCTTCTCCTGTTTTCCATGATCTGCAGCTCAGTAATCACACCTGGCAGTTCTTTTGGGACCTAAGGGTATGGTTGATCTAGGTCAGGTGACTTGAATTCATCAAGGGCAGCTTGGTGCTCTCTTTCTGTCTCTTTTCTTATCTTGGATACAAATGCCCTTTTAGTCATTTTTGTTTGGGCATTTCCAGTGTAAAGACAATTCTTTGCAGAGATAACAGAAGCAACAAAGGAACTGGCCCCCTTGGTCTTCTTTCTGCTGTCAGTTGTTATTGTCTCATACACCCCCAAGCAGTGATCCCATCCTTTCTTTGAGCCTCCTCTTGCCTCCGATATAGTCTAAGACAAAACCAAACAAAACTAAAATCCCAAAATGAAAGACCCATTTTATTTATCTGAGCTTCTGCTCTTTCTGGGATTTAGAACCCTGGATACTGTTTTTAAGAGGATTTTGTCATGTCCTTATATTAATATTCTGCTACTTGCCTTTGCTTCCATCTTCTGCAAGTAATTTTTTAAAATCTAACCTTGTTGGTGAATTTCCTGTGCAACCACATCTGCTGCTCCAGACAACTCCCATTCTTCTTGCATCTTCAGAAGTTCCTTCTTGTGAATTTCCCATTCCTCCTAGAATGACTTAATCTGTAGAATGTTAGTCCATGAGATACTGTCTCTCTTTTTCTCAGAACCCTTTGAAATCTTCTCTCCCCAGATCTGGAGTAGACCTCAGACTATGACTAGCTTTCCTCTCCTCTATCACAAATTCTAGGAGAGAGTGACCCCTTCCCCTCAAGTTTCCCATTGGATACATCTCAGCAACCAATTCCTCCCTGTTACTGATAATTGGATTCAGGAGAGAATTTCCCCTTATTGGTTCCTCCTCCTTTTGAAGGATGAAATTATCATTTAGGCCAGTCAAGAGAAAGAGCACTCCAACAAATGTTTGGATAACTGGATCCTTCTGTCACTACTACATCATGCTTCAGTGCCATATTTGTCAAACATATCCCTAAATTCCTCATCAATTTTCTTTTTTTCCATTATAGTAAATACTCACCTAGATAGAAATAGCATCTGTTTCTCCTTCTAGTCACCCAAATGATCTCTACCACATTCTCCTTTACGGCTCCTGGGTTTCCTCACATACCTTCTTAATATATAATCCTAAGCTACCGTCTTTTACCCATCTTGGTATTTTTGAATGAGGTATACTCATCCTGAGTCGCATTTAAGTTGTGGTTAAATATGCCCCCTTTGTGCTAGGACCTCTGGCTCCTCCTTCCTCCCCCCTAAGCTTTGGCCACTTGTGTATAGACATTTGAGGGCATGGGTTTGACTACAGGACCCTTCCTTCCAAAGGAAGGACTGGGCTTAAAGAGGAGTATGTGCCAACAGGTTCCTATGTCCATTTGCTCTAACTAGTGGGGAGCACTTGGATGTTTTGCTCATTTAACTCTGTGTCTGTCTAATGCCCATTGCTCTACTGCTGCTTGGTGGCATGTAGGTTTTGGGCACGTACTAATCTGCATGGCTGGCCTGCTACGTAAAACTTAGGCAACCATGTGGCTATACAAGTTGGCTTTCTGCTCACATATACACAAAGCAACCAAGACTTATTGGAGGCAGAAATTGTTCAAATTATAACAGCTAAGGAGAATAAAAATAAAAATCCAACTTTAACTTCATTCATAAAGGAGATAACATTATATACGACAAACAAAATAAATCATGTGAAACGAAACCACTTTAGACATATGTCAATTTTCTCCTATTGAAATAAATAATTTATTTTAGCTGGGGAAGCACTTATTTCAATATTAGAAAAATAATATGATTTTTTAGCATAAACTAACCCTCAGGTGGAAGAGAGACATTGATTTTTTAAAAATAGATTTCAAATAAATCCAATGTCTTCATAATGAAAACTTACAACGTTCACCAGAATGTCGGAGTTACATAAGCCAGTGACTTCCCAAGGAAAGAGAAAATTGCATTCCCTTCCCTATCATTGGCTTTTGTTAAATACAATTTGTCCATTCCATTTGACTGGCCAATTTGATTGCAACTTGCTAACCCTTGGCTCCATGCAATTGAGATCCACAAACTTTATTTAGGAAAGTTGAATCTGTACTGAGCTCATTAGAGCTGCCCATTAATTAAATGGAGACAGGTACCTTCTTAGAGCACTGTCACTTTGTGGCACTGAATTGCAGGGCACCCACTGTAATAATAGCTGGCAGGAGGCTTGCAAAATACTCTACATACATTATCCCATTTGAGCCTTGAAATGACCCTGAGGCAAGTCTAGCTAACCCCATTTTACAGACGAGGAGACCACAGCTTAGACAAGGGAGTGACTAGTAATACCTCCTCAAGAAGTGGTTTACAAAGCTGCCTTCTCGATTCTACATCCAGCACAACATCCTCTATGTATGGCATGGCTTTTAAAACACTGTGATCAGACATTTGGACTATGCAGTTGTAGCACCTTTATACCAGAGAGTCACGGTGAAAGAACAGTAATTGAGAGCCATGTATCGGCCAGTGCATAAACCTTGGCATCCCTGTGGGGAGACACTCAAGGTAGGAGGAAGATTCCCATTTTGCTCATGAGTCTTTGCGTTCTCCCACCCTTCAATGGCCTGAACACGATCATCACTGTGAAGAAAGTTTCCTCTTTGTCAAAATGAAAGAGCCAATGTTCAGGTAAAATGGCTTAACAACAGGTGGTCTCCTGATAATGTATTGATAATCCTGCAGCAGAATGGACCTGAGTAGCAGATGAGATCATATCCAAGAACGTTGTCTCCTGAGACGAATTTCATGAAAGAGTCTTTCAAAAGAGACTTGAGGAATGAAGTTGGGTATTAGAACAAATTCTAGTGTTGTAGAGAACATCCAAGAGACCATCGCGGATCTGATGAGCTCTCTCCATGTACTTGGAACTCTTCAGTTCCTTTCCACTCCAATCATAAAACTTACCACCTCATACCAGGATGATTTCAACAACCTCCTTAGTCTGCACATCACCACCAGATTCACCTTTCCCCTTAAATACTTCAGTTGCGTCACTTCTCTGTACAGAAATAGTCAATCTTTCCCTAGTGTCCATGGGACTGTCCCCAAACTCCTTAACATTGGGGGACCCTTTGGGCTCTGGCCCTAACCAATGAGCCAACCTTATTGACCACTGCCCCTTTTCACACGCCTTATCTTTCTGTTGATAGGGACTATTTGCTGTTTTCCTAGTTCATGACAAACTTTTCTATCCCTATGTCTTTGCTCATGTCATTCTCTCTGGCAGAAATAGCCTTCCTTTCACATCTCTATGTATAATTTTGATACAGTCTTCAAGGCCAAATTAAAATATCCCCTTCACAGTGACTTTTCTAATGATTAATATAAGATCAAAATCATCCCCAGAGTTCTTAGTTGGTACCATTCATATTATACTATCCTGCCTTCTATTACAGGCATGTTGTAATATCAATTAAGTTGGGACTTTCCTACTGTTTTAAAATGATTAATTGTCTTTGATTGAGTCTTACTAGGTGCTAAGCCCCAGGCCCAAACCCCCATCTATTAGGTGCTAAGCCTATGTGGGTGTGAATTGGTAACTAAGATGTGGGGCCAATGAAGGGAGGTCTCATTATATCTTTACTCCCAAGTAGGCCCAAAACCCCTAGCTATTAGGTGCTAAGTCGATGCGGTCTGTGAAGCCTTCAAGGTCCTAGGGGGAGGTGCTTACTCCAGAGCCAATAGTAAGAGCTTGAGTTCTGGTCACTCAGATGATGTTTGATGATGGCTAAAGAGTGCATGAAAAGGGAAGGCAGAGTTATTTGCTTAGGGCTCTCACTCTTGGTGGTGAGTTGATGTGGAGACTCTGGGCAGCTGTAGCTAAGAGCCCTCCAGCTTGTAAACCAGATGTTGGGACTTTGTTAAACTCTGGTAACTATGTATTGGGATTTGAATCAGACAAAGTCTGTCTATTGATGCTTGTAATTTGTTTGTATTTGCTCTGAAGCTCAGGGTGCTGGCTTTTTCCCCTGAACTAAGTGAATGATATTTGTATGCTGGATTAAAGTAAACTTGTCAACCCCTTAACGTTGCTTTCCTTAGTAAAGCAGATCAAAAGAACTTGGGCTTGCAGCATTCTGTGAGCTGGTCGTTGTTGGTTTTACACCCCCACAGCAGCTGCTAGCCGGACTGTTGAAACACATGTGGACCCTTGTCTTATTTCTCCTAGATTCTAAGCTCCAAGCCCTTGATAGCTTTGTATCCCACATTGTGTCTGGCACAGTGCTTAGTACTTTTCTGACTGGGGGGTGGTGGTGGTGGTGGTTAGGGTGATAATAGTGTGGATCTATGATTTCATTATTATGGAAAGTCCCTCAACCATTACAACTCATCTGTAACTTATAGTCTCCAAGAGTTGTCTCGGATGCCAAAAGGCTAAGTGGCCTATCCATGGTCATATGTGTCATTATTGGGACTTGAACCTAGTCCTCCCACGCTCCAAGGATGGCCTTCTCTCCACTATATCATACTGCCCCTTGCCTGGAATGTGAGGTGAATGCTATTTGGTGAACGAATGGCTGCAGTTGTGTGTGTGGTAGGTAGGGTTGGTACTAATATCCTGTTCTAATATCTCATCATGGCATGGAGCTGCCTTTGGAGAGCAAACTCCCATCTCTTTACCAAACTGAAAGTCATTGAGTATTGGCCTAATGATTGACTCCATGTCTACTTTCCTTAAGCAGCCCAGCTAAGTGTGGAAAAAGATCCTTAACGGGTGGGCCACAGAGTGATGAATTTTTTCTTTACAGCAGTTCTCTGTTTCATGGTGGCTTGTGTGTGCATGTGTGGGGAAGAAGCTGCAATCAGTATCAACAAAGGGTATACTCACACACTAATCAATTCTCAGGTACTTTAAATATTAAAGAAGGGTGTGCATTCATTTTATTCCCTTTTACTCCTCCCTGTTGATATCTACCCCTTCCTTTATCTCTTTTCCCTCTTCTATATGAACCCTCACATCTGTATGTGAGTAATATGACAGCTCAGTGGACATGTGGGCCACAGCTCGAGCCATAGGATTTATTGTCCAGTGGTTCTGGTGATGTAGGTCAAACTGTAGTAGTCTTGGAGGAACATAACCAGAATGGCCACTAAAGATCTCAACTTAGGGAAGGCAAGGCAAGGCTGAAGACTAGGTGGCAGGTTTCTTTTTTCATGGGGCAGGAGGGTTGGAGAAATCATCATTTTGTTTTAGTATTATGCTAACTTTGTTTTTTAATCTCTTAAAAATCTAGACAATTAAAAAAATGAGATCCAGCTCCAGGTCAAAGGTTCCAGGAGTTTGTTTAAAATTTCTTGCCATGCTCAAATTTTGCAACCATGAATACCATTGGAAATAAGTGGTTCGTCAGCCAGGATTTAGCCATCTTTTTCTGGTTCTCTGTACTGAGATTTATATTTTTAATGGTATTTATTATAATGGGATGTGACCTGAAGCAATCTGAGGGTATCTCATATTCTTGGGTTTCTGCTTTATAGTTTCTGTCTTCATTCATAGCCTTCTTTTATTAATGTGTGCAAGAGGGAAGACTTTCACATTACTGGAAGAAAATAGCAGATAGGGTTGTGGCATTGGGCAGTCAGGCCTTTAATGGACCTGTGAGCAACAAACCCATTCCTTTCGTTTACCAGAGATGAATTAATTTTCCAATGTGCACAGCTTGCTTCTGTTCACAGGTAGCAGAACATGCCATTTCTTACAGACAGTTTGAACCACTAATTGCATTTAAACCTTGGGGATGAAATCACATATCCCGACCTGACACAAGGGACAAACGCCCATCCTCTCAAGAAAAAAACAAAAAACTCCAAAAGAATAAGAAAAACAGGGCTAATATTTTTAAAGTCTTAGTGACAGTGGTTTTACTGATGGTCTCCTTCCTCTGGTGCATCATCATGGGGTAGGGTTGAGCATACATCTCAAAGCCTCGGCTAAGGACATACAAACTCTGACTGACCGGGAAACAGGGCTGAACCAAAGATGAAATCTAACAGGGACAAATGCAAAGTCTTCTAAGTTGGTTCCAGAAAGAGATTTTACAAATCCAAGATGGGGGAGGCATGGCTAGTGATCAATTAGTTTGAAGGAAAAAATATCTAGGGGTCCTAGTAGACTATAATCTCATTAGAGTGATGGAACAGCCAAGAAAGCTGCCAAGGTTCCTTTAACACTCAGTTCAAAGGTTTCCTCAAGCGGTCTCTCCTGATTCCCTCTCTAAAGCACTGTACATTTTAAATTTACCCTTGCTTATGAAAATGGAGTATCCATGGAGCAGAATGTATATTTCTTGAGGGCAGGGACTTCTTCCCCTTTGTATTAGTATTCCCAGCACCTAATACATTTAGTAGACAGAGACAGGGACAGGACGTGATGTCATTGGTGGAGGGAGCTTCTGCTGAGGGTCACATGTTCATTGGAACAGGCCCATTGCCTTCTCTCTATTTTCTTAGAGAATTTCCTTTAGTGCTAAGTATCTAAGTGACTTGCTCAAGGTCACATAACTAGTATGTCAAAGCACTGCTTCTTAAACTTTTGCCACTTGTGACACCTTCAGTGCTTCTTAAAGCCATAGTTTAAGAAGCGGCGTTAGGGGAGAGACTTGAATCCAGCTCATCTTGGCTCTGAGGCCAGATCTCTACCCACTATGCCATGTCACCTATTTCCTGGCACAAACTTAAGTTATATATGGATTTCCAGCTAACTTTTTATGAACCCATGCCACCAGAGACAGATGATCATTCCACTTCCAGGCCATTTCCAAATTTGAATATTGGTATAAGAATTTAATTTTTCACTCCTTGCATCATTTACTTCTGCATATTGGATGCAAATGGCATAAGAGGAGGAGGAAAGGATGCAGGAGTACCAGGGGACCTCATAGTTGGGGCCTGTGTTTGGAGAAATCATCATAAGGCAAATTGAAAGCACAGCACCTCCTGGGCCATGTGTGCACAGTGGAGGCAGAGATTCAGCCTGCCTATGTCTGTTATCTGAAGATTTCTGCTCTAGCCCTGGCTTATCACATGTGTCTCAACTCCCTGGATCCTACTGTTCTTGACAAACTCTAGTCCTTGAGCCATGCCACATTCTGACTTGAATTCTGTCTTATAATTCCATTGGGACCTTGCTCTTTTGTAGCCTTTGATTGGCTGACTGTCATAAGCTAAACGTAGGCAGCTAAGTGGCACAGTGGAGAGTGGGTAGAGTATTGGACCTGTAGTCAGGTAGACCTAAGTTCAAATCCAGCCCCAGACACTTACTGGTTATACGACCCCAGGCATGCCACTTAACCCTGTTTGCCTCTGTTTCCTTATCTGTAAAATAGAGCTAATAATAGCTCCTATTCCCAGGGTTGTGGTGAGGACCACATGACATAATGATGAATATAGAGCATAGTAGGTGCTGTATAAATTATAGCTATTATTATTGTTATTATTAATATTTTTGGTACTCTAGACCTCTGAAGAGCACAGCACTCACTAGGTCCTTACTGCAGGCCAATGTCAGAAAAGATGGCCAGATGGCAGTGAAAGCACCTAAAGCTGCCAAGGGCTTATGTTTCACAGGCCTTTAGGTCAGAGATGGATTTATGGATTGAAGGGATCAGTCAATCAATATCTCTGGGACATGCAGATTCAACTGGCTTTAAAAAGAAATTAAGTGGCTTCAAGTGAGGGATGGTTATAGACTGCCCCCTCTTCAGGAGGGTTGATGGTATGAAAGGGGTTAAAAGCACATCATCATTTATTAAGCACCTACTATGTACACAGAAAGGGACCAGGTGTTGGGGGAGATAAAAAGACAAATAAGACACAGCCCCATATTCATGATGCTTACAGACTAGGAGGCAGAGAAGACGTGCATAGAATCAGAAAATCCCAGAATGTTAGAAGTGTACAGGGATCAGAAAACTAGCTAGCTCAACCCTGTCATTTTATAGATAATGGAAGTGAGGCTCAGCAGAAATGAAATGACCACAGAACAGATCAGCAATACATAAGGGAAAGCGCCATTTCCCAAAGCCCAATGTGATTGCCGAAGAGGAAAAGAGAATTTCAAGGGGGGAGGGGAGAGAATCTGGGAATGCTTCATGGTCTGGGTTCTGAAGGAAGGATCCAATTTCAGTAGGTGGAGAGGTGGTGGTGGAGTAGTGAGTGGAGTGGAGAGAAGAGGGATGGGGAACGGCCTGAGCCGAGGCCAGAAAAAAGTAGAATGTGTACAGGGTACCAGACACCAGTTGAGACATTAGAGCCTACCACCTACCTTATCCGAGTGCAAATGTTGTGTTTTGCAGCAACACATGGTTTGCTCATTCCTCGTTAAAATTTAAAATGTCAACTAAAAATAATTTTCTTTAAATACTACCAATAAGAAAGCCCAAGAGTTTTTGAGAAAACAGATGTCTAAAGAAACTTTCTTTTTCTGTAATAAGCATTTGGGACAATGCAACCCATCCCCAAATCATTTGCTAAATATTCCATGTCAAAGTTATTTACATTAGCAGATTCTATATCACTCTCTTTGGAGGCTGAAAAAACTCCAAACTATGAAGAGATATCAAAGAAAGTTTGTCTGCAGGCAATATTCATTAGGAATATAGACTCTTGCCTAGGAGTCAAGAAACCTGGGTCCTGTTCCCTGTTTTGCTGTGACCTGGGTAAGTCATATAACCACTCAGTGCCTCAGTTTCTCCATCTGTAAAACATGGCAAATAATACCCACCACTGTTCAATGAGACCGATATTAACTTGTAGCACAATGACTTTCTCTGGTGCCACACAATAGTATGAGCTGACCCTGGGTTTTGGAAGATTAAGCTGGTGAAAGACAGACTCTAGTCTAGGGTCCTATCAAGCTGGAAAGGTTTCAAGTACAGGCCCAGTGATGGACTGCATGTCTGCTGTCCAAGGACTAGCCTAGCTAAGTTTGGAGAGGCCCATCATTAGGTTAGCCCCAGGAGGATGAATGTTTCAGTCACAACAACTCTCAAAGAATGGCTACTAAATTCTAAGGGGCTTGGGAGGGTTCATGCTGATGAAATTACAGATCTTTCAAATAAGGAAGTAAGTTATGTATATCAGGGATAAAAAGGAAAATTGATTCAAGTTCTTCAGGAAATGATGCTATTCAAATTTGAGCAGAACCCTCCCCCCCAGCAATATATGATATATTCCTTCCTGCCCCCCTTCTCAATATATTCTCAATGCAAACATTTTCACTCAGGATATAGGGTTACCGATTTAGAGGTGGAACGGGCTAGAATTGACATGAGATTAAATGCCACCTTGTTCAAGGTGGCAGAACTTTTAATTCTATTCCCCTCTATTTGCAGCTTTGGGATCTTTTAATGGTCTCATTGTCCACATCTCTGATTTCTCAGAATGCTACCAATCTACATCTCATATCTTTAAAGGAATCTGAAAGTGTGCCTTTCAACTCCTGCTCAAGATGGTGATGTGAAGGGCTGTAGAGGAGCATCTATCAAGGCACCAGTTAGAATAATGATCAAAAGGGACAAAGGGAAACAGCAGTGCATGCCTCCATCCAGTCCAGTACTGAAGAAAATGGCCTCAAGAAGGCTGTGAGTTCTAGGAGAGGGTCATGCCAGGGGATGCCGAAGCTAATGCAAACATCCTTCAGCCTGCAGGCACTCCAAGGAAGCTTAAACCCAGTGCAATCTCATGGGGCCTGAAAGCTCCCATGCGAGGGTTGGGCAAAGAAGATGCAAGCTTGTCCATCATGGCCTGAAGCTAGTGGAATCTCAGCCCTAATCCTTCAGAGTAGCAATAGGGGACAGAGAAAAGGTGGGGTAGCACATGTCTCGCAGCACTCAGAGCCACAGCAGGACATAAGGCAAGTTAAATGACTGGGAGCATCCTTGGGGGTTGGGGGTGGGGCTTGTAGGGAGACACAAACCAGTTTGAGTTCCATCGTCCAACTGGGGCTTGTCAAGGTAATACCTGGGGATGGAACCAACTCCTCTTTGGGAGCTGCACAAGGAAAGGAGATAGAGATTGGGCAAAGGTCAATACCTTTGGGCTATCAAGAGAGGAGGCAGAAACCAGGGGTCACAGCAGAGTGTAGAACTTGGTCCCAGCTACCTCACTCACTTTAGAGATGTCACCATTGCAGTGGCAACAACATCCAAACTATAGACAAGGAAGGGCCAAACTAGGCCTACCCACTTTAGGATAGGGTAGAACTGGTCCCTAGCATGAAATCTCATCCCAGAAATGGAGACAGACATATGAGCTAAGAGAGGAAAACACCGACCATGATGAACATATGTATGGTTAACAGAACCCTAAGAGATTAACCCTCTCAAAAGAGAAAAACAACGCAAATACAAGTAGAGACCAAGAGAAAAGAACAACTGGGTTGGGCATGAGGATTCTAAGGATGGCTGGAAGAAATAAAGCAAAAGAAAAAAATGAAATTAGAATTGAAATGAGAATATTTTTTAAGAAAAAAATCCAGAAGAATAAATAGCCTAGAATAGAAGATGAAAAATCTTATGTAAATAATGAACTTTGAAAGCATAGAAAGAAGCAAAGAGAACTCAATGACTTCAGAACACAATGAGGAATACCAGAGCAAAGTACTAAAAAGTTAGCAGAACATATAAGGTGTCTACTATCAAAAGCAGTTAACCTGCAAATAGGCTGAGGAGATAGATTTAAGAATAATCATACTTTTAAGATTAAACAAAAAACATGGATACCACAATTAAAGAAATTACAAAAGAACTATAAAAGATCTATTAGAGCCAGGGAGCAAAGTAAAAATAGAAAAAATCCACTGGTCATCTCCTAAAAGAGCTCCAAATTGAAAATAACTAGGAATGTATGAGTCAAACCTAGAGTTTCTATGTCAAAGAAAAAATACCATAACTAGTTAGAAAGAAAGAATTACCAAGGAACCACAGTTAGGATCACATGACACTATGCTATAATTACTATAAAGGAAAGGAACTCCCAGAATGTACTTGGGCAGAAGGAAAAAGATAAAAGCTTACAACTGAGAATAACTTACTCTGCAAAACTTAGCATAATCCTACAGCAGGAAAAATGGATCTTTAATAGAATAGATAACTTTCAAGAATTCTTGGTGAAAATCCCATAACTAGATAGAATCTCTGAAATACAAACACAAGAGACAAGAAAAATGTTAAAAGATAAAACTATTTGAACAATGAGAGGGGCCTAAAAGATGATGAAGTACTTATATTCTAACAGGCAAAGAAGAGCTCCTTCAGAACTCAACTGTCTTCAGTGATCAGAGAGGGAGTTAAGGAAGACAAACAGAAGACCCAAGTGTTCCACTGCTCTCTTTGGTTTGTTTTAATATAGGAAAGAAAATGTACAGAAAATGAGGAAGAAGGGGGACAACTATTTCACATAATGGGGTACATGAGGACAAGAGTATATAAACTTGGAGGAAAAAGTAGGGAGAAGGACATCTTATGAACTCTGAGTATTATCTGAACCAGATAAAAAATAGGTGAACACACACACACACACACAGAGTTTCGATGGTCATATATTTAAGCTAAAAGAGAACCAGGTGAGGACTGGAAGATGGGAGAAGGGGTTAACTAGGGAGGGTAGAGTTGGAGAGGGAAGAATAAAAAGTAAAACAAATTTCAACATCGGAGAGTACTGGTCATAAAGGTGATTGGATCCTTGTTGAAGAGAGGATGGGGAAAAGAGTAGAAGTATTGTACTTTAATTACAGATTACTCATGTTGAACACCTTCCTTCTCTTTTACTGTCTTATTTATAAATAGGAGGAGTTGAGATGGGGAAGAGAAGAAAAGACATAAAAGGATATTATGGACAGAAATATGTTATTAACCATCATAACTGTGAGTATGAATAGGATAATTCACACATAAAAATAGAGGAGGGTGGCAGAGTAAATTAGAAAGCAAAATGCTACTTACAAAAAAGCAAATCTTAAACATACTGACTCAGTTCAAAATGAGAGGCTAAAATGCTTTCCTGTGTTTCAGGTGACTTAAAAAAAGAAGAGGGGCAGCTAGGTGGTGCAGTGAGTAGAGCACTGGCCCCGGATTCAGGAGGGCCTGAGTTCAAATCCAGCCTCAGTCACTTGACACCGGTACTAGCTGCATGACCTTGGGCAAGTCACTTAACCCCAATTGCCCTGCCAAAACAACAACAACAACAAAAAGGAGAGTTGCTGATCATGACCTGAGGCATGAGAACAATAAAAATAAACACATTTGAAAGACATAAGCAAGGAAAGTATATTCTGCTTAAAAACACCACAAATAACGAAATATCAATACTTAACATACATATACCAAATAGTATAGCATCTAAATACTTTTTAAAGGAAAGGCTAATCAAATTATGGAGAGAAACAGAAGTCAAAACCTTAATTATGTCCTTTTCAGAACTAGACCAATCTAACAAGAAAGATAAAGAAGATAGATCTTAAGGACCTGATTAGTATTTTAGAAAAAGAAAAAACAATCGATTTGATAGCTCTCTGGCACTTTCTGAATGAGCATCTAAAGGAGTAGAGATATTTCTTAGCTGTACAAGGCAGCTTTACAACAATTAATCATGTGTCAGGGCATAAAAAGTCAGAAATAAATGCAGGAAAATTAAATATATCCTCTGTTGAACTTGACACAATAAAATTATAATCAACAAAAGACATTTGAAGAAGTTATTCTAACATAAATGGAAATTAAATAATTTAATCTTAAAGAATTGGTGGGTCAAAGAACAAATTGCAGAAATCACAGATTATTTCATCAAAGAAAATGACAACATTAAGATGCTATACCAAAAGTTTTAGGATGCAGCCAAAGTAGTTTGAAAGAAAATGTGTATTTCTTTTTAAAATTAATTTATTTAGTTTTTATTTAGTTTTCAGCATTGATTTTCACAAGAGTTTGAATTACAAATTTTCTCCCCATTTCTACCCTCCCCCCCACTCCAAGATGGCATATATTCTGGTTGCCCCATTCCTCAGTCAGCCCTCCCTTCTGTCACCCCACTCTCCTCACAACCCCTTTTCCCTTACTTTCTTGTAGGGCAAGATACATTTCTATGTCCCATTGCCTGTGTATCTTATTACCTAGTTGTATGCAAAAACTTTTTTTTGAACATCTGTTTTTAAAACTTTGAGTTCCAAATTCTCTCCCCTCTTCCCTCACCACCCATCCTCCCTAAGAAGGCAAGCAATTCAACATAGGCCACATGCATATCATTATGTAAAACCCTTCCACAATACTCATGTTGTGAAAGACTAACTATAGTTTGCTGCTTCCTAACCTATCCCCCTTTATTCAATTTTCTCCCTTGACCCTGTCCCTTTTCAAAAGTGTTTGTTTTTGATTACCTCCTCCCCCATCTGCCCTCCCTTCTATCATTCCCCCTTTTTATCTCCTTCCTCCTTCTTTCCTGTGGGGTAAGATACCCAATTGAGTGTCTATGTTATTCCCTCCTCAGGTCAAATCCGATGAGAGTAAGATTCACTCATTCCCCCTCACCTGCCCCCTCTTCCCTTCCAATCAACTGCTTTTTCTTGCCACTTTTATGCGAGATAATTTACCCCATTCTATCTCGCCCCTTCTCCCTCTCTCAATATATTCCTCTCTCATCCCTTAAATTTATTTTATTTTTTAAATATCATCCCTTCATATTCAACTCACCCTGTGCCCTCTCTGCTCTTTCACAGCCCAGGGGCTAACCATCCAGTCTGACTTCGTTGGTCATCTGGGGAACTTCCATCTTTCTCCTTTCCCTTCTAGCTTTCTCACAGTGGTCAAACTGAGATCACAAGAATTTTGAGGTCCCAGGTATTTAGTAAAAGACAAGACTCAGGATACAGCCTTCAGGAGCATCTGTACCTATCCTGACATATCTATTAGTCACACAAAATATCCTTCCATAAGCCTCCTGTATTTGTAACTCAAATGTATGTGGCCTATTTCTTTGTCCCCTCGTGTGGCAGCTAGTTTATCACAAATCACTCATTCATAGACAATTGGTCTTGAACGTAGATAACCATTTTACTAGAAGGATCTAATCAGCTTTCCTACTTATAGACAAACATCAATAAATGTAAACATTTTCACACACAAAGAACAGAAACTGTGAATCTCTATTATATACAGCTCATGTGCCCATGTATGGGGTTGGCTTTTTAAAGTAATAATAGCTAGAGTAAGAGTTAACATGTCTATAGCACTTACTATGTGCCAGGCACTGTGCCAGACACTTTACAAATATCATCTCATTCAATTCTCACAATGACTATGGGGAGCAGGTCCTATTATTATTCCCATTTCACAGATGAGGAAACTGAGGCAAATGGAGGTTAAGTGGCTTGACAAGAATATAACCAATTCAACATTCTAGTTCCAAAGTGGTTCTGCTTGTTTGTGTCTCCCTCTAAACTTCTTTCTGGTTTTTTTGTGCATTTTAAAATACTTCATTGCCATTCGTTGCTTTAAAAAAGACAGGGGCCATCACTTTCAGCAGAACCTTGGGTCCTACTAGTGCTCTTCACCTTTACCCCACCAAAAAAGCTCTTTCTTATAACAAATATGCATGGTCAAATGACATTAGGCCACACCTTGGCCATGCCTGAAAAGCTATGTCTGTTTCTGCATGTCTAGGCCACGACTTTGCCACCAAGAAGCGAGGAAGCAGGTTTTATCGCTGGTCTTCTGGAGTTGTGAATGGTCGTTGGATTGATCAGAGCGACCTTAAGCTTTTCAAAGTAATTTTCTTGCAGTGTTATTGTCCCTGTATTACTTGTTCTCCTGATTCTGCTCACTTCCCTCTGCATCCCTTCATATACTATTTCCCAGATTTCTCTGAATCTGTCTTTTGTCATTTCTTATGGTACAATAGTATTCCATCACTCCTATATACCACAATTTGTTCAATCATTCCCCAATTGATGGCCATTCTCTTAGTTTCCAGTTTTTTTTATTACAACAGAAAGTGTTATGCTTATTTTTGTCCATGTGGGTCCTTTCCCTCTTTTATCAATTACTTTCTATGAAGCCCAAGAGTAACCCTGACTCAATCTGAGAAAGGTGTAGGGCACTAAAATACTTGACTTGAGCCAACATGGGCAGGGACTTTGTGTTATAGGACTTGGCTAAAGCACCCAAAAGTCAACTGGTATCCCAACCTCTCTTGGGGCCAACAGGTTGCATAAAGAACATGAACCTATATGAGGCTAAATTAAATACCAAGGGAAAAATGTAAAAATTTATTCATTATAATCACTGCTATGCCCAGGGACTATTGATTGCTTGCAATATGCCACTTGGATAAAGAAAAAATGAATCAAAAAGTTTACATACCAACAAACTGATGTATGGTCACGTGTAGTCACGTGAAGGATGTGAGATCGATTCAGGTGGATCTCGAGTTTCTGAGCATCTTACTGGCAGTATCAGAACAATGTGTAGTTCCCAAGCATACTTGAGAAGGCCCAAGGGCAATTAGTCTCAAATATGTAATGGCCTTGCCTTACTGAGGGAGGCAAGTACATGACTGGCCCAATTTGAGAGAGGGAAACTGACATAAAAAGGAAGCAGCCTTGTTTCCTACCAATGACTTTCTCAGGGCAGTGGAAAGATCCCAGTTATGTAGGTTCTTTGAGCCTCAGTTTCCTCAGCTATAAAAAGAAAGTACTGGACGAGATGACTGTAAGGAATCTTCCAATTCCCGAGTCCTATGAGCAGGGAAAGCATCCTTGAGTACTCTCAAATCTGGTCAGTCTGTTATTAAAAAACTTACATGAATCCCTGTTGTTACATTTCCTTCCTAACACAATAATATTCCCCTAGACACAGACCTGACCCTTCTATGCCTCAGTTTCCATATTTGCAATTTCAGGGAGTTTTACTTAATGTCCTCTAAACCCCTTCCAGCTCTCAATTTATGATCCTATGAACACTGAATATATGTAAATATCTCACTGATACACATGAGGCTCCAAAGGGAATATCATCTTTGGTGAAAGTCAACCCACCTATGAAACCCAGCAACCAGAAGGGAAAAAACCCTCAAATTATCCTATAGTATTTCTTTAATTAGGATGGACTTTTTCTTTGGCAAACTTGTTGGACAGATCCATTACTACTTGGATACCAATTTGTAGTGAGTTCAGATAGACGGACATGCATCTTTACGAATGCCCTGGACAGTTATATCATTTTCAACTGGCAGCTCCAGATTTGTTCATTTCTGAGAAACATTCGGTGCTTTCTGTTTCTTAACAGTGGATCGAGTCCATCTGACTTTCAGGGATGGCCCAGCAAGTGTTATGATAGAAGGCACACTGGCTTTGGCATCAGGAGAGATCTTGTTTTCAATCCTGCCTCTTACCCTACTTAGCTGTTTTACAATGGGTAATTCAACTAACCTTTCTGAGCCTGAATTTCTCCATCATTTGAAATGAAACGGCTATAATAATGTCTGTCGCACTTACCTCAGAGGATGGTGTAAATGGACTATATGTAAATGGCCAGCTCTTATTATTAGGAGAAGCTTTTGGGAGGCTAAGAAAATGCCATCACCATTGTTTACAGAAGACCTAGCAAATGGAGTTGGAAAGGAGCCATAACAACCTTTGCTTTGTTCTGTAGCATGCACACAAGAGGAATGTCATTTGTAATCGGTGAGCTATGATGGAAAGACCATTCAATGCTGAGTCAGAATTCAAATGCTACATTCATATCTTGGCACTGACACTTGATTCCTATGTGGCTCTAGAAGGCATTTCACATCTCTGGGTCTCAGTTTCCTTATTTGTAAAAGGAGGGTTTGTACCACATGGCTCCTGAGGTTCCTTCCAAGCCTAAAGCTATGATTCCTTGAACTTATAATTCTTTGTTCTGGGTTGATTATAGCACATCTTCCATCTTTCTCTCCTGGTTTGCAGTCTGGGGGTGTCAAGATGATGCATTGAGGGAGTTCCTTAGGTTGTCTTTGAAAGTTACAACATTGATACTGATGTCTGGGGAGAAGCGCCCAGGATCACATTCTTTGGAGGAGGACTCTGCTGCAATCACTCCAATGCTCAGGCATTTTTCAATGATGACAGGGAAAAGTAAAGCAGGCAGCCCCCAAACAGCAAGCTACAGACAAAGGACAAGCAGGACCATTCATTATGCTGAGAAAGATGTGCCTGAGCTGAAAAAGAACCCGCTGATCTCAGCTCTTCCTCACTAGCCATTGCTGATGCCATTTATAGGAAAATCAGTGAACTGCCCCTCTAAGAAGGCATTGCCAAAGAGAAGACACTTGTTGACATTTGTATGCAGGAAAGGTTCCCCGAATGGCAGAGGAGAGGAAGATACAGGCCTGAGTAGCTAGGGCTGCCAAAAGGCAGGATGAATTGCAGCTGGCAACTTGGACTATTTACAACACACTATGCAACAGAAAAACCTGCCTTATCCTCTGTGCCCTGTGTGCACAATGACACCTTGGGAGCACTTGGAACCACCAAGGAGAGCAGAGAGAACCCAAGCGGCAGCCTGTGCCCTTGCCCAGAAATTGATTTGCACATCTCGGCAAATGCATGTGGGAGGTTTGACTTTGTCGTTCACACTAGTCCAGATGGTGCTGTCCAAAGCCAGAATCTCTGGGCCACCAGAGCAGCATGGAGAATCTTTCAGCAACTCCTGAATCAAATTTTGGCTCCTCCAGCAGGCGAGCCATGGAAGAATGCCAGACTTTCCAAGGCATAAAGTTAACTGTATTCTGTGTCTCTCTCACCCTATTACACACACACACACACACACACACACACACACACGCACGCACACACTCGCGCGCGCGCACACACACACACACACACGCATGCGCACGCTCACGTTTAAAGAACATTTTGGAAAGCATTATCCAAAATTTGTTTTTTTTCTTTTTACTGTACTATTAAGCTGCAAATGATTTTAAAATATATGCTTATCCGAGAGAATGGAATAATATAATCTTGTAAATCACTTTCTTAAATCAGCAAGCACATAAAACATTCCATACAGCCTATTATTCTGCAGAGACTCCCTCCTGCAATGACCAATAAATACCTCCCTTAAAGGTATTTCTATACAAATGTGTGAATGAAAAAGCATTTAATAAACACTTGCTATGTACAAAGGACTCACAGTCTGCCCTCAGCATAAAGAAAGGCAACGAAAGAGTCCAAATGTATTAAGCTGATCCAGCCCAGTGTCCATTTTTCATTAAGCCCATGGACTTTTCCAAACCGCTCCAATCTCTCGATGGCTTGGACAAATGGGCAAGTTCTGCTTCTCATGTCCGGAATGATCGTTATTACTATTTCATCCAGCATACTGAGGAGAATGTTAATTACAGTCATTAGCATTGCAATCATATGGTACTAGTTCACACCTAGAAGCTTCCAGAAGCTGCTTGCAAGCAGGGCACATGTCCTGATGCCTCCATCAAGGTTTTAGCAAGACTATAAGCTCCCTGAGAGCAGGAGAGGTTATGTTCTGCTTTTTTGTGTCCTCTGTGGTACATAGCACACTGAGCAGCTATCCTTCAGATATACCGAGGCTGTCCCAAAAAGTCTTTAATGAGCTGTTAAAGCTTTAAGCTACAGCAAGACTTTTCAAAACACCTTGTAAATAAGCTTCCCCAAGTCTTCATCTTTAGCCCTCCTCTTTCTCCTGTGTTTTCCAGCTAGTATATCTATCTGTCCTAGGGTGGTCTCCAATTTTCTACATGCCTTGTTGTCCTCTCACACTCAATATGTCTAAAACTGTACTTATTCCACAACCCCCCGCCCCTTACTCAATTCTCTATTTCTATTGGCAATACTACATTCTTGCAGTAAAAGGAGCTAACAAAATCCTTTTGCTTGCACTCCCCTCCCCCCATCCACCAAGTCCTGCTGAGCCTTCTTAATCTCTCCCCTGTGTGTATCTTCCTTCCATTTCTCCTGCTACTACTCAGCTCTAGGGGTCTTATTTCAGATTCGGGTTATTACAAGGGCCTTGAAACTTGCCTCTCTGGCTCCTGTGGCTCCTTTACTCCAATTCCCTCCAATTATCTTCTTAAAACACTGCTCTGATCACATAGCTCCCCCACAGAAAGCCCTGCCTCGGATCCTGATTGCCAGCACCTTGGCTTGGCTCCTGAGTGCCCTTCCAACCTAGCCCCAACCTACTTTTCCAAACCTTTCCCGAATTTGCCCTATAATTTATTCCCACGGATGATGCTTGGGCTCTCGACTCTCATTAAATTCCCATATTGTGTCTTTTTAGATTCAAATGGCTATTATTTGGCATTTATGGAGCATTTTATGTTTTCCAAGCTCTTTTAAAAATCATACCTGAGATAATATTATTGTTCTTTTCAATGAAGAGATGATGAAACAGACACAAAAAAGGAATTATCTCAATGGCAGACAAAGGCATGCCACGCATTCATTCAACTGAGTGTTTTCAGACACTTTGGTGACTGAATTAAAGGTTGATTCAATCAATTGTCAACAGATTACTAAAATATTCCCCTCCACACCCCTTGCCAGAAAAAAAATCATTGGCCGTATTGGCTAGGAAGCTGTGTGTGAGTGTGTATGTGTGTGTGTGTGTGTGTGTGTGTGTGTGTGTGCGCGCGCGCGCGCGCGCGCGTGTGTGTGTGTGTGTGTGTAAGAGAAAGCAAGAAAACAAACACACACATGAAAGAGTTTTAAGCATCTAGTCTTCCTTAATGTGATATATTTGCTCATTTACTTTCGATATATTTAACATGCAGTTGAGTAATTGCGTTTTTCATTGTTTTATTATTTACTATTATTACTCTGTAGAACCTGATAAGGTATTTTTTTAACTTCACACTTTAATGATTTATGGGTAATTATAATTCTATAGCAACTTATTACACTTGTAATCTAATTCCCCAACCAAAATACGTCGAACTGAAAACTTAAAAAAGGCCCAATAAAGTCATTAACACAATATGTAAAATGAAGATGGGCCTAGAATCTCTTATATGGTACTCTGCTGCACTTTAGTGATGTGCGCAGGCTGCATTAACGTCAAGTCCACTTCCATTTTAAAAAGCACTCACGTCCATTAGCTAAAATGAAAATGACATATTCCTAAGATGAAATCTGTTGCTTCTTGTGGAGCCATATCCATATTTTACAATACTCCTTTTTGAAAATGGTTACTTTTCTTCTGAAACTCAACGCAACTGTATTTTAATAATTAAGAGAATCACAGGAGTGGCTTTTATTCCCTTTTCCCACTGTCCTTAGGAAGGTTCTGTGCAGAATGACTAGTTGGCCAGTATTAGGTGGATAGGTAAACAGTCTAGCTTCTTGTACATATGTTAGGTTAGGGAGACTGGGAAGGAAGGGTATACATGTCTGGTGGTTGGGGGTGGAATCTGGGTAAGGAAAGAGCCTCGGCTTGAGGGGAATTGTGCAAATGTCAAAAAATGTTTCAGGGCATTATCTTTACAAGTGAAATTGTAAGTAAAAACAGTTGAGGGGGAAAAATGAGGCCAGATTTCAAAGCGAGTAGGTTAAAAGAAAAAATGCCCCTGTTAGGAAGAAATGATTATCACAAAGAGGAATGCTTCATTCATCTCTCCCAAAAAGGATTCATCGACCCCTAAGTCTTGATTCAGCTAATCCATGCAATTTCATCCTGTCAGGTCCTGGTACCAACAATTGATGTGCTCCTATGATACCCATAAAAAGACTGTTTAGTTTGCATATCTCCTTTCTTTTCCCTGAGGTTGCATATCTTGTTCATGCTGCCCTAGCTTCTCCTTGGTGATGGGAAGGGAATTACCTTTGCAGGAAGGAGCTGAGGGAGGCTGGATGCATTTTGATGAATGAACAGGCCTGGGAAGGGTAGCAGCCCGGAAAACTTTCAGTTTCACCTCTGTGTTTTGGTGTGATCTTGACACAGGGACATGGGGGCAAATGAAGTTCTGGCATAAGGAGAGGGGTGTATGAGGCAAGACAAAAATTCCAAAGAAATGAGGCCCAGCTACCAGTCGGTGTCCTCTCCACTTGACCTCAGATACTTGAAGATCTGGGAAATGGTTATCAAGTATGAGACAAGTTGGAATTTGGAGATAGAAGAATTCCTTTCCTAGCTTTTTTATTGAAAGCCAAATTATATTAAAAAAGAAATTTTTATTAAAGCAGTTCCACCAGAGTGACTCTGATTAAGAAGTAGAGCAATTTTCATCATGTAAATTATGTTTTAAAATTAGATTTAAATAACATAGTAATACTCTTATTCATGTATCAACCATTAAAAAGAAATAAATAAATTGGTTAGCTTCCCACATTTTCATGAAGTGAAATTCCATCACAATCCATGAGTAATTGAAACTATGGGGATTTTTAGTGCCTTTCAATTACAGAAATTCATTGCATTTATTTTTCCTATAAAGTGAGTTTTCACTTACATGTGACTGTCTTTTTCTGGCTGGATGAGAATCTTTTAAAGCTCTTTTCTGATGGGTACTGCATGGCATTGTACCTGTGGAGAGACATGGAGATAAATGTAGTATCCACAAAAGAAAGCATGATTAGACATTTTAGTGCATCTATCATTGTATTTCTGCCAGTACTGGTAAGCATTGCCAATGGCTCTCAGTAACCTACTGACCAGAATACATTGAAAGCAATTTGGGTTTAGGAATTGAAAAAAAATCTCATTGAACCCCCACAAGGCCCTTCTTGGACCTGAGGCCTCATCTCCTTTTGGAGGTGATCCTGGGCTCACCAAGGCAATACTAATGGAGTACAAGCTCTGGCAAGCTTTTCTTCTCTGGAAAGCCATATAGGACAGACTGAGTCTGCTAGCTAAGACTGGAGAGGTCCTTCACCAGTATATTAGCTATTATGAAGAAGGAGCATTTATGGCAACCCATGAATTAAAGAAAACCAAAAAATATTCCTCAGTCATATGTGGCTTCTTTCTGCTTCCACAGATTGTGGCACAGAAAGGGCCAGAGGGTACAAGAATCATACATGTTTTAGGTTGTTTATAACCATGAAATTAAGATTGTGTGGTCTTTGTCCAATGACCAACACATTCATATACTATTGGAGGAACAGAACCATATCAATATTGATGAGACAAAGGGAAGGAATTTGCCACTATATGGAAGGAAGACCCACAGGTTTCATTGTTTGCCCAAGGGTGACAGGAAACATCATTTAATGAGATACACTCTCATCTCATTTTGCCGAGGTAATGAGAAGCATAAGCAAGAAGACTACCATGAAGATCACTGCAACCTATTTGCCAAGATCTGCTACAGAGAATGAAGAGTTGAGATTCTGCAAAGATCTTGACACAGTCCTCTAAACTAAGTCAACACACACAGACACTAGGTGATTTCAGGGTGCAAGTCCACACGGGGAGAGATGGCAAAAATGATGCCTCTACTTCGAGAAATAGAAGAGATCAACGTGCTTGTAGATTTCTCAGAAACCTCAGGCTGAAATATCACAGATGTTCTCTCCAAGGAGAGAGTCAGAAGGAACTGGCTTCTCTTCATCCTCTACCAGGGGCTCTACTTGGCTTCCACAGGGAACAAACATGCCTACCCCAGGGTAAGGGGATCACTTGAAATTGCACCATCGTGCAGACTGACTCAGCTTTTGATACTCAACACAGTCTCCACTCCCTCAGTTGCTTCTCCCCTCTGATTGGAGGGCTGGAGTGTAAAACACTTTTGAAGTGAAGTGCAGAACTTCCAAATAACTTTTCATTTTCCATCTGCAGCTTTCCTTGGGCTCCACTCCATGGGATAGCATGCTCCTATGCGGGGTACCCCCTCCCCTTTTTCAATCTAACCCTGTTAGGCTGTAAGCTCTTTGAGGCAAGGCCTGTCTTTATTTTTCTATTTGTATCCTCAGGACTTAGCACAGTGTCTAGCACACAAATCTTTACTGAAATGAATTAGATATAATTACACATAATGAACACAGAAAAAGTAAGAAGAAATAAAATGTATTATGTCTTAAAGGACAGAAAATGACTTGTTACTGAAGCAGTAGGCTTATCAGAAGCAGTAGCCTGTGTTCATTTAGGTCACTGAAGTGTTAGAACTGTGGTCAAAATAAAAATCCATTTAGAAGAAAGCCTAAAGACACTGAACACTTACAATCACTTCAACTCAACCTATTAAAATAATGCTAACATTAGGAAATGGAAGAAAGAGATAAAGATAAGAACCATCATGTTGCCATTTTCTGCAACATCTTAATGCATATAAAGCAGTCACCACAAAGTGGAGGTTAAGAGTCCAGAAGGAGGCAACTGGCAACACTTGACTCTGCCAAGCTGAAAGAGATGGTAGCCAAGGAACAGCACTGATCTAGACTCCTCTGTCATTTACAGAACACTAGAGAGGGTGCTGGAAGATGAGTAACACAGTAAAAAGGAGTGAAAGCAAAAACAAATCTAAAGAAAGCTTGGCATGAGACCCGAATGAACCACATCATCACAAGTACATTCATAGATGAAATTGGCAGGAAGATAATAAATAGAGGGAAAATGGAACAGATTTGTCAATGTTTCTCTAATGATCTATTTTCATTATCAGTGACAGAAGAACCACCATATTTGTATTTTAACACCTTGTTCTCCAAAGTGGATAGATGCCTATCAAGTGGCGAGTGGCTAAACAAATTATGGTACATGAATGCAATGGATTATTATCTTGCTTTAGCAAACTATGAAGAATTCAGAGAAGCATGGGAAGATATATGAACTTATGCTGAGTGAAGCAAGCAGAACCAGGAAAACAGTCATCTCAATGATAACAAAAAATCTAAAAGGAAATAAGCTGGACAACAAAAATCAAACTTGTTCCTGAGGAGATGAAAAAATTCCCCTCCCTCTCTTCTTTGGAAAAAGGAGATTGTAAAATATTGTATACACTGTCAGACTTGGTAAATATGTGGATTAATTCGGCTGAACTGCCTTTTTCCTCTTTCTTTTTTCCTTTATTACAAGGAATGGCTTGCTGGGGAGGGGAGGAGAAGGACAGTCTTGGAATAAATCAATCAATAATCAGTAAACATTTGGTAAGTATCTACTTTGCTCCAGGCACTGCGCTAAATGCTAGAGATACAAAAAGAGGCAAAAGACAGTCCCTACTCTCAAGAAGCTCATAATTTAATGGGAGAGACAACAAGCAAATAAATATATGCCAAGCAAGCTATAAGCAGGAAATAATAAGTCAAGGAATGGTTGATACAGTGTTTGCTGCCAAAAAACTCCAAGACAAATGCCACAATGTTTCTGTACACAACATTTGTTCATTGATCTAAGGCCCTTTGCTACTGTCAGTTATGAGGGCTTGTGGAAAATTATGGCAAAATTTGTTTACCTGAAGAAGCTTATCAGTACCATATGGCAGTTTCATGATGGCATGCTTGCCTAGGTTCTGCACAATGGATGAAAACATCATCAATATCAGCTACCACAGTGATGGTAAATTATTTTATTAAAGCAGAGGGAGAATTGGTATGTGACTTTTTGTTTGCAGGTGGTTGTGCAATCAATACAGCCTTTGAGGCTGGGATGGAACTTGTGCTAATTTTGGCCTAACGATACCAAGAAAACACAGGTTCTCCATCAGCCATACGTGGAACCATTGGGTACAGTAAATGGAGAAATTTTGAATGCTGTGGATAGGTTCACTTGCCTTGATAGTATACTTTCTAGGGACATACACATAGATGATGAGTTTGGCGCACACATCACCAGAGCTAGTTCACGGTTTGAGAGGCTCTGAAGGAAAGTGTGGGAGAGAAGAGGTGGTAGACTGTCTACCAAAGTGAAGGTCTATAGAGCTGTGGTGCTGACCTCATTGTTGTATGCCCGTGAAACCGGGGCAGGCTACCAGTGTCATGGCAGGAAAATGAATCACTTCTCTTTGAATTATCAGAGGAAGATTCAGAAGATCACCTGACGAGATAAAGTAGCAGACACTGAGCTCCTTTCTTGAGCTAAACTGCCAAGCATTCAAATTCTACTACAGAGAGTGCAACTCTGATGAGCTGGCCATGTTGTTACGAGGGCATTCTCAAGGTCTCTCAGAGGAACTCTGGAATCAATTGCATGACATGGGAGACAGTGGCAAAGGACCACTCAGCATGGCAATCCTACATCAGAGAAAATGCCATGTTCTGTGAGTGAAACAGAATTGCTGTAGCTCAAAAGAAACATGAGATGCACAAATTGAGAAACATCTTGACTCCAAATGTTAATGTGGACTATTTGTGCCCGACCTGTGGTAGAGCCTTCTGAGCATGAGCTCATATTGGTCTGATCAGCCACAGTTGGACGCACTGTACCTTGACTCCAACATAGTGATGACCTTTTGGTCCTCTTCAAGAATGAAGGACAACAACCAACCAGGAGATAATTACCAGAGGGAAGGCCCTAGAATTAAGAAAGGCTTTCTGTAAAACAAATGAAAGGTGATGTAAGATGAATAAGTTGTAAAGAATCCCATTGAAATGTTTAACAGAAGTGGAAAAGGCCATTAAGGAGGTGAAATAAGTGGTTGTATCATACTCAATACACACTGAAGAAATCAAGCCATACTGGAGGGAGGTGACTAAAGTTTGAAAGCACTGAGGGAGCATGTAACTCAGATACCTCAGAGAGCAGAAGATACCAAAAGAAGGAGGAAAATCCCATTGTGGCTATCAATCAACTCCTCAAAGGAGATTGAGGGAATCTCAATATTTACGGGAAAATACTCTCTTCTTTACTAAGTTTTTATGGGAACAATTTATGCGATGATAAAGGGTATTCTGTGGGAAAGAGTGGTATTGTAGAGAGCTGAACTCGGAATCAACAGGACTTCAGTTCAAATCCTATCTCAGACACACTACCTGTGTGACCCTGGGTAAGTCACTTAACCTCTTTGGGCCTCAGTTTCCTCATCGTAAAGCACCTTTTGAACCTTAGAAAACTTAATAAATGTTAGCTATTATTATTATGACAAAATAGATCTTTATAGTTACACAATTGCCTGAAAGGTACAGTGATGAGAATCTTCACCATGTTTATTGTTTACCAAAAAAAAGTTTGATTCAGCAAAGCAAGATGCCAGTTTTTAAAAAGTGCATCTTTTGTTTTTACATCCCCTTCTTTTCCTGATACATCCTTCTGCTCTCTTCCAGCCAGAAAATTCATCCTTATAACGCCTTTGTAGAGGCAGCTAGGTAGTATAAGGGAAAGAGAGCTGGGCCTGGAGTCAGAAGGGGAAAAAGAAAAGGGAACAAGTATTAACTGAGCCCCTACTATGTGCCAGGAACTGTGAGAAGTGCTTTACAAATATTATCTCATTTGACCCTCACAATAACCCTGAGAGGTAGATACTGTTATTATGCCCATTTTACAGCTGGACAAACTGAGGCAGATAGAACTTAAATGACTTGCCCAGGATCACACAGCTAGTGAGTATCTGGGGGTAGATTTGAACTTAGATCTTCCTGACTTTAAGTCCTGTGCTCCATCCATTGTGCCACCTAGCTGCCTAAGATGATATTTCATAGAAATATATCATAGTAATTGTAAATCCTCTGAAAACATCTCTGATGAATTAAACTTGCATTTAACTGAAAGGGTAGCAGATTTTCACTGACCCTCAACACTCAAGGGGTCTCTAGCATGTGGAACTGATGCTCTCTAGAAGATTTACGGAAGAACATGGAAGAGAAGAGCACAGGTCAAGAAGGCATGATGAGCTTTTGCACAGATGGCAGCAAGACTCATATCTGTATATATGTATATATAAATATATGTATACATATATGTATATATCTATATGATCTATTCAGAATGTAGACATATCCTGTTTAGCTAAACATGTGGCAATAAAAAGAAGTGAGAAATTGACTAACTCCTCAAGCATCCTGGGAATAAAATACCTCCCTGTACTGACTGGTACCCCAAAAGCTGAAAGGGTCCGCCAGCACAGCTACAACGTGCCACCCTTGCCATCCAGCCTCAACCACAGTATAGACTTGGCTGAAAGAGGTAAACAAAATGAGGCAGATTAGAAAAGGAAAGTCTCCTGTCTTGGCATAAACAATTCAAAATACAAATGGTCAACAAAGAGACCAACGATTCCAGAATTCATCTCTGTGTAGTCCGAAGGAGTAAGTCATTAGCTCGCCAAGAGGCTGGGGGATTGAGGTGAGGGGGCGATGACTGGGAGGGGAGAAGAGATGGAGTACTTACTGCCCGTCTCATTTGTCATCAGTTTGCCCGATTGTTCTGGATGACTACTGTCCATGTTAGCAGGTAAGAGTCAACAGGGACTTTAGAAGGGATAACAAGAAAAGTCAACTTAAGTAAGACCAAAGACACATTGTAGACCCTGAACCCTTGGGTACAGTTACTCCATGTCTAAATATTTCTATGCTGCATAGCTAAATGTTTGCATCTTTAACTTTCACATCTACCTGGGCAAAGGTCAGCTAATGAATTAAACATGTACATAGTACTTCCTTGTCTCGCTCTACCATTTCAGAGAGCTAATCCAGGGGAGAAGGCAACGGAATCAAGATTCATAATCAAACAGGCAGCACTAAAACTTCTGAGGCTGAAAAGGAGAAAAAAAGCATTGTTTTCCCTGGGAGAACACGTAGACTGTCTCCATGCCATAAAAATAAACAAATTCCAAGCCCTTTTTGTTCCTTATTCAAAATTTTAAAGAGCAGTCAATATCTCATGAACTCATATAGACAAAAACCAAACTTAACAAATTCAAATTCGTTTGTTTTTCTTCCTTTTTTTTTTTAAAACTAAATTTGGCCAAACAAGTTGTATACATGGGCACAAGCAGTGAGGATGGGGTTGGAGGCAGAAGCCTGGCAATCAATTTCTTTTGCTGATTTGTCAGTCATGCTATGCTGGCTAAGTCAGCTGGAGACCTCCAAGGCTCAGTCCTGGGCTCACTTGCTCTCTCTCTCTCTCTCTCTCTCTCTCTCTCTCTGGCTCTCTCTCTCTCCTCTCTGTCTCCTCTCTGTCTGTCTGTCTGTCTGTCTGCCTCTCTCTCTTCCTCTGTCTCTCCTCTCTCTCCCTCTCTCTCTCTCTCTGTCTTTCTCTCTGTCTGTCTGTCTCTCTCTCCTCTCTTTCCTGTTGACCTTGTGAGTTCCCATGAATTTAATAATCACTTCCATGCTGATGACTCCCAGACTGACACATCCAACTCCATTTCTTTACTGAGCTCCAATCTCACGTAACAAACTGGATTTCCAATAGGTATCTCAAACTCAACAGGTCCAAAACAGAATCCATTCTCTTTCTTGTCAAACCCTCCCTCCTCCCAAACTTCCTTATTACTGTTGAGGGCACTGCCATCCTCCTGGTCACCCAGACTCACCCCATATAAATAATCAGTTGTCAAATATTGTTGCTGATACCTGCACAATGTGTGTCTTCTATGTCCCATTATCTCTGCTCATATGGCCACCATCCTTGGTCAGCCCTGCAATCACCTCTCACCTGGAACACTACAAGAGCCTTCTGCTTGGCCCCCTGACTCGGCTCTCTCCCCACTCCCACCTATTCTCCGCAGAGTTGCCTATATCTGATCATGACCCACTCTCCCCAAATCAATGATCTCCAGGGGCTCTCTGTTATTTATAGGAGCAAATATACTCCCTGTTTATCATTCAAAGGCCTTCACAACTTGGCTCCATTCTTTTTTTTCCAGCCTTGTTACACATTTCTCCCTTTCATTCACTCTAGAGTTCAGCCAAACTGGCTTTCTTACTATTCCTCATTCATAGTCCTCCACCCCTCATTTCTTTTCACTGACCATCTTCCAGGCCTGGAACACACAGAGGTTCATCTCTGCCTTTTGGAGTCATTGTTTCCTCTCAAGGCTCTGTTTAAATATCAGTTTCCATGGGTCTTTCCTGATCCTCTCGAGAGCTGGTTGTTAAGTTTTCAAAGTGAGCATTTACACCTTGGGAAATCAGCAAGCTACATATCAGGGCTGGATTTATTGCATTACTGATTGCAGAGACTTAAGAAAGTGATGGAGAAAGTGTAACTAATGAAGATTAAACTTAAAATTGAGGCATGCATACATTCTCCACCCCCCAGAGAGTCTGTTGTTAAACATTTCCCAGAATCTTCTCACTTCCTTCTCTAGACTGTAAGCTCTGAGTAGGCAGGGATTGGTGCTTTTTTCCCCCCTTTGTATCCACACCACCCAATGCAGTGCCACCACAAAGCCTCAAATAAGAATGGAAAGCACTACTCAAATGCCCCTTTGTTGTTGGTGGCTTCCGGGCCCTGATTATGGTGCTCCGTCAGTCTTGTACTGCACTCTTACTGAGCTCACAGCAATGCTGGTAAAGGTTTAACAACTGGGCTCTCCCAGGGAAAACAAGCATGCACATTGACATTTAAGTTGGACTTTTGTTAATAATATTATAGTTTTTAAGTCTAGTCAATCAACTAAATAATAAATCAAGCCCGGTTTGGCCAATTTCTGAGCTGTCAATGCTCACCAGAAAACTGAGCAACCGCTTTGCCCCTCCTAGCTGCCTTTGGCACATCCCTGAATGTTGGTGTACTGCTTCATGCTTCTTGATTAGGGAAAATGAGAATTTCAGGAAAACACTGAGCGGTAGAAATAATTACCAGAGAATCATGGGAGTGACCGTAAAAATGAAAATGAATGACTGATTGAATGAAGGAAAAACACCTGTTAAATGAACCAGGCATTCCAATCTAATCAATCCTTATTAAGCACCCACTATGTGCCAGGCACTGTGTTGAGGGTACCATTGACAAAAAGAAAGATAATCCCTACCCTCAAGGGGCTTACAATCTAATGAGGGGCATCTTAATCCATAGAGCTGAAGCCATGGGCTAAGATACTGGGCTAAGTTCTGGGGGCATAAATATAAAAAGCGAGGACATTATCACATAATTTGGAAAAGGGGGGGTGGTTTGAAACTTTAAAAATCAGAACTTGAAATAGTTCGTAGGGCCACTGGAAGAGTATTGCTTTGTTTCGCCTCTACTCCACACCTTCCCATCAAAGGCCATGTCTATTGGTCAGCTAAGCCAGAGCTTGGACTTTTATTGGTGAGTATCTTCTCTAAGAAGTAGAGTTTAGTTGGATCATTAAGGGGTTGCAATAGGGAAGAGAATATAGCCGGGAAGAGGTTGATAGCCTAGGAAGGCAGTGACAGGGTGGGGGAAATTAAGGTCACAGTGAGGATTAAGAATAAGATTTAAGGGTCAAAGGCCATAGTGAAAGAGGGAATAATGAAATATGGTCAAAACAGGAATTCTGAAGCTTCTTAACATGGAGGTGGAATACTTGTGGGTGATGGCAAGGTCAGTGGTATGACCATGTCCATGTGTAGGTAGAGTGCAGGAAATCACTGAGGTTATAGGAGTAGGCCTGGGAAGCTTGCAGGACCTGATGGGAAGCTTAACAAGAGGAATGGACACCTTTGGTGTCCATTCCCAGTCCTGCTTTATAGGTGTCTTCTGGGGCCCCAATGTGAGGGAAGCAACTAGGCTACCTCACCAAAGAGGTATCAGTTCTGGCATGATGGTGAGGATGATTGTTGGGCTGTCTTAATATGGTGATGTCAACTCCAGCCCCCATGCCCTTATTGTCTCATCTACCTGCACCTTTAAGTGTCTCCAGACAAGCTACAAGATCTTTCCTTGAACATGCCAAATGAATGGTTCTACTAATTTCAGCACTGACTGGCTCACCTAATTCTAAGAAACCTTTTTGGTATCTTTGTATATATTCTGCATGTGCTTATTTGTGTACATAATATGTCTTACTGCCAGAATCAAAGACCCAAGAAGGCAAGTACTGTTTTGCTTTTTGTCTTTGTACCTAATACCCAGAACAGTACCTGGAATATGGTTGGCACTCACTAAGTGTTAGCTGAACTGAAGTGAATCCTGATGCACTCGTTTGATGGCTTACCTGCCTAGCAGTCTGTCAAACTGGACCAAATGCATTTTTCATCCACTTTGTTTTGCTACAGTGAATGGCTAAACTTAAAGTTACTTTAGTTAATACTCAATTCTGTGAACTTGATTGTGGTCTTCCATAGACACAAGCAATCACCTATTACTTCATTTGAGCTTTAGCCACAGTGATAAAATTCTATCTATTCATCCTCTGAGAGAGAGAGAAACTTATTTTTTTCCATGAAGTTTCAATTTTTTTTTTAAAAAAATCTCAGCATGACAGTATATATGTAGTCTACAACAGTCTTAATCCTGGGCTTCGGAGATCTTCCATTCCAATGTTGCCACTTGAAAGATGAATAGAGCTGCCTGACATTCTGGAAGGATATGGAACCAGATTTGGACAAATAATTTCAAAATGACCAGCTGGGATTTGAGGGTCCAAATGAAGAATGGAGTTAAAAGACTAAAATACATTACTTCTCTGAGGGAAACTGCTCATGGGTTTGAGGTAAATGACTTCTTCCAAGAAGACAATTTTGCTCTCTACTGAAATAATTTACTTCTAAAAGATACCAAATTCAGTGTCATTAAGCTTCAGAGGAGCTGCTTTTTCTATTAGAAGCAAATCACATGGCTTCCTGGACAAGGTAATTTGCCTCTATTAGGTGATCACTCTCAATCCATGAGGGAGTGTATATTATGTACCTTGTTCAGAGTCTTCAAATTTCTTTTCATTGTCTGGATGTGTATGGAAGTGGGTTATGTGCTAGGAGAGTGTGATAAAATAAGGTCCAGTTGGACCCCCTCCTTAAAAAGGGGGTTGGTTGTCCTTCTGGCTCCAATCTCTTTTAAATAGGGATTAAGGACTCAAGTAGACAGCACACAGGCCATTATTATAATCCCTCTTTAGAAAACACTGATGAATTTCTATTTTTGACAGGAAGGCGCCTAGGGTCGGAAATGGAACAAAAGTGACCCATCTGACATGGCTGTGGTAATGACTGACTTTTTAAAGAAATATCAAACCACTGTGATATCCAGCTTTATGGAGCCACTAATTAGTTATTCAATAGGAGTAATGGGATGAAATGAGGCCAGGGAAAGTTTAAGAAAAATATTGAGAATCTAAAGCCAAACTGGTAGCAGGTAAAACTTACTAGAGGAAAATCTATTACCAGAACAACTTCAAAAGGGAATACCGGAAACGGATAGGATGAGAAAGTCCTGAGTCTTTGGCTGGTCCAATCTAACCAGTATGCAGTGACCAGCCAGTCACCCCAGTGACCCTTGGGGCTCTTTGGTTCATAACCTACTGCTAAGTCTCTCATTGATCAACACTTACTGTATTTTGCATATAAGTGGACCAAAGCCACCATGCTTTTCTTTTCAAAAGCCTTCTCTCAGATAGTGGTTGAGCAGGAACAAAACTCAGTAATATTCCTAACAGCTTTTGTTTATATAGAGTTTACTATGTGCCAGGCACCATGCTCAACACTTAACAATCGTTGTCTCGTTTGATCCTGACAATATTCCTGTGAGGTAGGTGTTATTTTTATTTTATAATTAAGGAAACTGAGACAAAGAGGCTGAGTGATCAGCTCAAGGTCACACAGCTATCTGAAGTTACATTTGAACTCAAGTCTTCCTGACTCCATGCCTAGCACTCCATCTACTGGACCACCAAGCTGAAGGAAAGAACCAAGTTGCCAAATATTATTATTATTAGGATCAAAGGGTGATGGTAGTGTGGGGGGGGGAGGGCCTTGAAAAGAGTCAGCTTTAGGCTTGATAAACAGAAAAACCTTCTAACTATTAGTGATGACCCAAAGTGGAAGGAGTTACCTCAGGAGTCAGCAAGCCTTTGCTCCCTGAAGAGCTTGACTAGATGGTCTATGAAGCCTTTTCCGGATGGGGTATTTGGTACAAATGGGCAAGGTATGTCAAAGTGCTTTCAGCACAGGACTTTTCAAACCTCCCTCAGCACTTTCAGTATTCTCAGGTTACCTAACAGTCACAGTATAATCTTCAAGTATGCTACTCTGAGATCTAAATACTATTTACAGAACGACTGTCTCTGAAGCCATATGACATTATATCCAACCTTTGTCTCTCCATCACCCTCCTCAGCAAGTGGAGTTACAGGCTGAGAATCTGAACCAGGTTAGTAGGATTAAGAAAAAGAGATCAAAGCTAGATGTGCTTGAATTTTATTCTGTTTAGTTTACTTGACACTGTGTATAAATTAGAAAAAACTGAAGTTATTTTAATATATTACTAAAATTGTCTGGTCGTAAAATCAGCTGAATTTCCAATCTTCAAAAAGTTTAAAAATCTTTTACATGTTCTAAAACTGAAAGGAAAGAACCACTTATATGGGGAAATTTAGACAGCAAACTTAAGCACTTTTGGTCATACTAAGTAGCAGAAATAGCATTGGATTTGGACTTGGAAAAATCTCTGCTTTACTATCTGTGTGACATGGGGCAAGCCATCTAACCTCTGGGCCTCAGAGTTCTCCTTTATAAACAGAGAGGGTGAGACTCAATGACTTCAGAAGGCCCTTACAGCTCCAAATTGATACCATAATCGTTGCTTGAGATGTAAGGGCCTACAGCCAAGCCCCTTCCAGACTTTGGCCATACTGCATCTAAAGGGACCACAGATGCAATTACCCAAGAGAAGAGATGATGACCTTGGCCCTTGCTTTGCATTATCTCCCTGTGCAGGAGAGAGAAAAAAGAGGCTTAGGGTTGTAAAAACTAAGCAACCACAGAGGTATTGGGTAGTGTGTTAGTCAAATACTGTTGTCTTGGTTCAAGTGTAACCTTGAGAGATTGAAAATGGAAAGTATATAGAATAATCACCAAAACTAGGATAAGGACTCTCATCAAGGAATCTAGTCCCAGATCCAGAAAAGGAGTCCAAAGGAAGGCCTATGTACCAGGGCATTAGCTGGGTGGGAGACCCAGCCTTCTGTTCCAAAGAAGTGAAAATTTTTTGCTAAGAAGTTAGAACGATCCAGGAGCCAAGAATGTGAAGGGATAGAATGGGAGGCTTTTTGCTGGTCCTAGGGTGTGTAAGGGGTCTGTTTTTTATTAAAGAGCTGAGGGGGAAAAAGCCTACACATGGTCTTAAAGGAAAGAAAGCATGGTGGCACCTGCTCTTCCACAAGGAAGAGATCACCAAGGATGTCAGGTGGGCCCCAAACTAGCAGTGGTGGAAACTATAGTGAAGCAGCATCCTGCAGGCAACAGGGAGACAGCCCCTTGTAGCATCCCCAGCAGGGACCACAATAGGAGTAAGGAGCAAACCCATCTAGTACAGGCTAGAAGTGGAAGCAGTGTGATGATATCACTCGAAGACATTATTGGCCCTGCAGCGCTGGAGAAACGAGTGCCCTGCTGAATATGTATCATTACATGTGGGCCTCTCCATGTCTTACCTGGGTTTGTATATTCTTCCCAATGACATTGTGTATATTTGTGGGAGAGTGTACCCCAGGGCTACAGAGGAAATATTTTGCTGCTTTTTTCCTTACTATGTCACTTCACTAAATGCCTTTGCTTTTGTGTTCTCTAGCTGACTACTCCAGGTCATCACATTTTAGGGGTATAGACCTACAGAGTACCTTGAAGCGGAGGTACCTGTCCACTGGGAGAACCTATCCTTCAAAGTGGAAGGGCTACCCTCAGGTGTTATACCAAGACCACATGATCTTTTGGGGGAAAACAACCCAGAATCTGTGGCTATATACTTCTTGACTATCTTGACTAAACAAAGACAAATACTCTCTAAATGTTCTCTTCAGACATGAATTTTCACAGTGATTTACTTTCATTGGGATATATCAACCCTAGTTACCATACTCTTTTGATGAGAAAGTCTAGTGGGGATGGGAGGCATGTCACAGGGATTTTGGCATGGAAAACTACTTCACTGATTTACATGGATGTCCAGTTTCTTGGCAGTTCTGGCTTAGCTCAGGTGCAAAATACCTATTATTCAGTGACTACTTTTTTATACATCCCACTGAAAATGATTTAAGTGGTTCTTCTGTGTCTGGCAGTTACTAGAGTGTTCTGAGATACACAAGCAGTTTTCCTTATGTTTCACGATTTTGCTTGAGCCTTTGACCACCAAAGCTTGTAAATCAGCATTGTCATATTTGAAACAGTTTTACTTTAGGCCAGTTTTGTTGAAAATTGGAGTCAACTGAAGCTGCTGCATTTGAAAATTGACAGAGACTAGCAATTTTAAGTACAGAAAAGAATATGACGTGAAGCAAGAGATGACAGGAAGCATACACAGAGACAAAAGTAAGGGTTTTATAGAGCATAGTTTATATGAAAGTCAAATACTTTTAATGTTCTTGCTAATTCTCCTTGCTATATGAGACATGTCTTGAACAGCTGTCATAGAAAGTGGCCTACAAAACAAGAGGAAGAAATGCCATTTATTTTAAAGTCACAGGATGATTATTATGAATCCAACAGATAGTACATCATGTGATGCACTCCATGCTTGGAAATGAAAGGGACTGGGATGAAAACACAGAATGAGTAGTTGCTGTCCAGTATGATATAGTGGGGGCTCCTTTCAAGTATGGGTCCCTTTTAACTCAAAAAATTGGGATTCTGAATCTAAACATAGCTTTTGGTCTGGAAGTCCAACATACAAGATAGTTTTAATAAGCTATACAAAGTAAGTAAGATCACAAAAACAAAATCACCATCAAGGGAGAAAAAAAGTGGCTTGGGAATAACAGTCAAACTTTTCAGAATATACCAAAATGACTAGCAAGGAGTTTTGCAGGTGCATGTAAAAATTGTACGTGTTCCAGTTACTTACACAGTGATTGGACAGGAAAAGATATGCATTGAGGCAGGGATCACATTTCAAGTATTTTTCTTTAGACAGAATAATTAATATGTGAAATTATCTGTCAAAGAAATAGGAAAAGCTGCAACTGTGAATGTTGGGGGTAAAAGGAGAGAACTGAGTAAAAATGAGAGACAAACAATAAAGTCATATTAAACAGCTAGTGGTTAGGAAGATAGATTGGAGTGAGCTTTATTACCTTTCTCTATGTTAGCAAGTTCAAAAAACGGCTGGAAAGAGATGAGAGTGGTGTGATCTTTCAGCATCTCAGCCTTATCATAGGAAACGATGTAACCAATTTTCCGGTCTTTTGTTTTTGTCTCAAGTCTATGGCTTCATACAACAAATTTATCATCTAGGACACAGTCATGGAAAAAGACAGGGATGGAGGGGGCAGAGCCAAGATGGCAGAGAGAAGCCAGGAAGTTACCTGCGGTCTCCCCAGTTTCCCAATGTTATTGTTAAAACAATGTTAACGTTAAATGTTAATGTTAAAACAACGTTAAATCAAGCCTCTAAAAGAATTCTGGAGCAATAGAATGCACAAAAAGAGAGAGTGAAACAATTTTCCAGTCCAAGATAACATAGAAGGACTTCAGGAAAGGTCTTTCTATCTTGGATAAAAGAGAAGCACAGCCCAGTGTAGATGGTGTCTGGGCAAAGCAGCAGGAGACTCTTAGCCACAGCACAGATCAGCAACCATGGCCTCCAGTCTGGGCTCAGCAGCCCAGTAGCACAGCAGGCTAGCTATGAGGCTTCCAGTGTCAGGGCAGTAGACAAACTGCTAGTCTCAGAACCCAGGGCACAAAAGGTGTAACTAGGCTCGTCCACTCTAGCATAGTGGGCAAGCTGCCAGCTCTAGAGGCCTCAGCACAGAAAGCCAGTGAGAAGACCCTTGGCTCCCAGTGCAAGAAACTTGGGACAACACCCCCTGTACACCAGAAGTAGAGCTCAACTTCTAAAAATGAGCAAAAAACAAAGAGAGCCCTGACCATAGAAAGCTGCTATGGCAACAGGGAAAATTAAAACACAAACTCAGGAGAGGAAAACAATGTCAAAATACCTACATGTGAAACTTCAAAGGGGAATATGTATGAATGTCTCAAGCCCAAAAAGTCATAGTGAAACAGCTCAAAAAGGATTTTAAAAATCAAGTAAGAGAGGTAGAAGGAAAATTGGGAAAGGAAATAAGAAAAAAAATATGAAAAAAGAGTCAACAGTTTGGAAAGGGAAGCACAAAAATTGATTGAAGAAAACAACTCCTTTAAAAATAGAATTGGCCAAATGGAAAATAAAATCCATGGAAAAAAACAACTTCTTTAAAAGTAGAATTGGCCAAATGGAAAAGGAGTTACAAAAGCTAACTGAAGAAAATAATTCCTTAAAAATTAGACTTGGGCAACTGGAAGCTAATGAGTCTATGAGACATTAATAATCAGTGAAGCAAAATCTAAAGAATGAAAAAATAGAAGAAAATGTAAAATACCTCATTGGAAAAATCAGTGACCTGGAAAATAGATCCAGGAAAGATAATTAAAAATTATTGGACTACCTGAAAGCCATGATCAACAAAAGGGCCTAGACAGCATCTTTCAAGAAATTATCAAGGAAACCTACCTAGAACCAGAGGGTAAAATAGTCATTGAAAAAATCCACCAATCATCTCCTGAAAGAGATACCAAAATGAAAACTCCAACGAATATTGTAGCCAAATTCCAGAACTATCAAGTTAAGGAGAATATACTGCAAGCAGACAGAGAGAAACAATTCAAATGTCAAGGAGCCACAGTAAGGATTACACAGGACTTAGCAGCTTCTACATTAAAGGATCAGAGGGCTCAGAATATATTCCAGAAGGCAAAGGAGCTTGGATTATAACCAAGACTCAACTACCCAGCAAAATCAAGCATAATCTTTCAGGGGGAAAAGATAGACATTCAATGAAATAGGGGACTTTCAAAATTTTCTGATGAAAAGACCAGAACTCAACAGAAAATTTTATTTTCAAATATAAGACTCAAGAGAAACATGAAAAAGTAAACAGGAAAGAAAAAAACACCTTGCTATCCAATAAGATTAAACTGTTTACATCCCTAAATGGGAAGATACTTACAACTCATAAGAACTGTACTTCCGTTAGGTTAGTTAGAAGGATTATACTTAGAGGATGTGGGTACAAGTTGACTTTGATATGATAATTAAAAAAGGGGTGGAAAAAAGGATTGTACTAGGAAAAGAGGGGAGGGGGAGGCAGAATGGGGTAAATTATATCACAGCAAGAGGCAGGAAAGAATTATCACAGTAGAAGGAAAGAAGGGACAGGGTGAGCATTGTTTGAACCTTACTCTCATTGGATTTGGCTCAAAGAAGGAATAACATACCCACTCATTTGGGTAAACAAATCTATCTTACCCTACAGGGAAGCAAGGGGGGAAGGGGAAAAAAAAGAAAAGGAGGGGCTGATAGAAGGGAGGGCAGACTGAGGGAGGTGGTGGTCAAAACCAAAACACTGTTGAGGAGGGACAGGGTGAAAGGAGAGAGAGTGAGAGGGAGAGAGAGACAGGTATGAACTGAGGAAAAATAAGATAGATGGAAATACACAGTAACCATAACTGTGAATGTGAATTGGTATGGATTGGGATGTTCTCTTCCATAAAACAGAAGCAGATAGCAGACTGGATGAAAACCCAGAATCCTACAATATGTTGCTTACAAGAAACATTTGAAGCAGACAAACACACACACACACACACACAGAGTTAAGGTAAAAGGCTAGAGCAGAAATATATTGTGCTTCAGCTGAATTGAAAAAAAGCAGGGGTAGCAATCCTGATCTCAGAGAAAGCAAAAGCAAAAATAGATCTAATTAAAAGAGATAAGGAAGGAAACATCTTGCTAAAAGGTACCATAGACAATGAAGTAATATCAATACTAAACTATATGCACCAAGTGGTTTGGTATCCAAAGTCTTAGAGAAGTTGAATGAGTTAAGAAATAGACAGCAAAAATATACTAGTGGGGGACCTCAACTTCCCCCTCTCAGAACTAGATAAAACTAACCACAGGATAAACAAGAAACAAGTTAAGGAGGTATATTGAATTTTAGAAAAGTTGGATATGATAGACTTCTAGTCAAAACTTAATGGAGATAGAAAGAAATATATCTTTTTCTCAGCAGTACATGGCACCATGTATTAGGGCTTAAAACTCTCACAGTCAAATGCAGAAAGGTAGAAATACTAAATACCTCCTTTTCAGGTCATGATGCCTTAAAAATTACACATAATAAAGGGCCATGGAAAGATAAAAACTAATTGGCAACTAAACTAATCCTAAAGAATGAGTGAGCCAAACAACAAATCATAGAAACAATCAACTATAAAAATTCTCAAAATAATTAGCAACTTAGCAGAGTCAGAGGATATAAAATAAACCCACACAAATCATCAGCATTTCTATACATTACCAACAAAGCTCAGCAGCAAGAGATAGAAAGAGAATTTCTAATTTGGTGTTTAATTGGGTATTTTAATTTGTTCTTTTTCTAGCTTTTTTAATTGCATGCCCAATTAATTGATCTGATCTTTATCTAAAAAAAAACAGTAGACAATAAAAAAAAATATTGGTGAGTCTACCTGCCAAGACAAACCCAGGATATGAACACAATTACAAAACATTTTTCACATAAAGTCTGATCTAAACAACTGGAAAAATATCAATTGCTCATAGGTAGGCTGAGCCAATATACTAAAAATGACAGTTCTGCCTAAATTAATCTACTTATTCAGCACCAGATCCAACTACCAAAAAACTATTTTACAAAGCTAGAAAGAACAACAAAATTCATCTGTAAGAACAAAAGGTCAAGAATATCAAGGGAATTAATGAAAAAATGCAAAGGAAGGTGGCCTAGATGTAGCAGATCTAAAACTAGGTTATCATTAGGAATGATAACTAGGAATCATTAAAACTATTTGGTAATGGCTAAAAAATACGGCGGTGGATCAGTGGAATAGATTAGGTACACAAGACATAGTAGTAAATGCGTATAGTGATCTATTGTTTGATAAACTCAAAGACTCTAGTTTCTGGGATAAGAACTCACTATATGACAAAACTGCTGGGAATACTGGAAAACAGTATGACAGAAACTAGGCATAGACCAACATCTCACACCGTATACCAAGCTAAGGTCAAAACAGGTACATGATTTAGACATTAAGGGTGATACCATAAGCAAATTAGGAGAGCAAGGAATAGTCTACCTGTCAGATCTATGGAGAAGGGAAGAATTTATGACCAAACAAGAGATTGAGAACATTATGAAATGCAGAATGGATATTTTGATTACATTAAATTAAAAAAAATTTGCACAAACAAAACCAACCCAACCAAGATTAGAAGGAAACCAGAAAGCTAGGAAATAATTTTTACAGCCATTGTTTCTGGCAAAGGCTTCGTTTCTCAAATTTATAAAGAACTGCTTCAAATTTATAAGAATACAAGTCATTCCCTTATTGATAAATGGCCAAAGGATATGAACAGGAAGTTTTCAGAGGAAGAAGTTAAAGCTTTCTATAGACATATGAAAAATTGCTCTAAATCACTACTGATTACAGAAATGCAAATTAAAACAACTCTAAGGTACCACCTCACACTTATCAGATCGCCTAATATGACAGAAAAGGAAAATTATAAAATTTTGAGAAGACATGGGAAAATTGCGACACTAATACAGTGTTGGTGGAGTTGTGAACTGATCGAACCATTCTGGAGAACAATTTGAAAATATGCCCAAAGGGCAATAAACCATGCATACCCTTTGATCCAGCAGTACCACTTCTAGGTCTGTATCCCAAAGAAATCATAAAAAGGGAAAAGGACTTACATGTACAAAAATATTTGTAGTAGTTCTTTTTGTGGTGGCCAAGAATTGGAAACTGAAAGGAATGCCCATCAACTAGGGAATGGCTGAACAAATTGTGGCATACAAATGCAATGGAATTCTATCGTGTAATAAGAGATGATGAGCAGGTGGACTTTAGAAAAACCTGGAAAGACTTACATGAACTAATGCTGAATGAAGTGAGCAGAACCAGAACATTATACTCAGTAACAGCAACATTATGCAATGATCAGCCATGACTGACATAGCTCTTCTCAGCAATACTATAATCCAAGATAATTCCAAAAGACTCATGACAGAAAATGATATCCATATACAGAGAAAGAACTATGGAGTCTGAATGCAGAATGAAGCACATTATTTTCACTTTTTTACTTTTTGTGGCTTTTCCCTTTGGTTCTGATTCTTCTTTCCTAATATGACTAATATGGAAATATATTTCCATGATTGTATATGTATAACCTATGTCAGATTGCTCACCGTCTTTGGGAGAGGGGAAGGAAGAGAAGAAGGGAGAAAACTTTGGAATTCAAAATCTTATAAAAATGAATGTTGAAAACTATTTTTATATGTAATTGGAAAAAATAAAGTACTATTTACAAAAAAAGACCAGGATGGACTAAAAAGAGATGTACTGAAGTCTTTATGGAAATAAAGGGATTTAAAAAGTTGTCTGAGTTTCTTTTAAATACATTTAAATAGTGCATGCTCCATAGCTAAAGGGATTCCTACAGTAGAAAAAAATGACTTTTGGTACATTACACTGCACCAGAATACATCTTCACAGCATTTCTTGGATACTAGTCATTAAGATGCATCGAGGCCCACAGAGCACTACAATCTTGTCTGGTAAGGTATCTCAAAAGCTGGAGAGCCAACCAATGAGGATGGCAGGCATCACTTTAAGAAAATTGGATTGCAAAGGCAGGAATATTTCTTATTTAGAACCCCAGCACACAATTGAATAAGCTGAGTTCTAGTTGAGATATTGTCTTGTTAAGTTTGCCGGGAATCTTGGCTTGCTGGCTATCTTTATCCAGCTGCAAGAGAAGTAGATTGGTGAACTGCTTGGCCACCCATTGGGAATTAAGGCTGAAAGCAACCAACCAAGCAATCAATGAGGATTTGTTAAATGTTTGCTGTGTACCAGACACTGTTCTAGCTGGTGGGGATGCAAAGACAGAAGAGTAAACAATCCTTCCTCTCAAAGAGCATATATTCTATTGGCAGAGACAACAGGTACATATACAAGCATACACAGGATAAATACAAGGTAATGAGAGAAGGAGGGCACAAAGGGCCTCATGGAAATGGTGGTGGCATTTGAGCTGGATATGATGAGGTAGAGTGGAAGACAGAAGGCACTTGAGGCATGGGGACAGGAGCTGGAGTATTGTGCCTGAGGAACAGATATGAGGCCTGTTTAGTTGGCCTGTAGAGCCTAGGAAAGAGAGGATATTATAAGGAAGCTTGAAATGGAGGTTGGGGCCACACGGGGAAGGGCTTTAAAAGCCAAACTGAGGAATTTCTATTTATTCCCAGAGGAGCTAGGGAGCCACTACAAGGAAGTGGAAGCTTCATCCAGTTTGAGAAGAGTAATGTAAATACTCTAGGCCACAGAAGGTTACTGATGGAACTGGAGACACCATTATTCCATTTTGTACTCCTCAGGCCCCTAATCTCATCGTTACTCTTTTGTGTATGGTCAGGTTCAGGGATACCAATGTGGATCGTAAATGTAAGGGGGAAATGCCAATTCTTAAGGGCAGAGATACTCAAAGGAAGGCTCATTATCAAAGAGCCCAAAATGCTGTCATCTTGGTTAGAGACAGAAATGAAATTCCTCTTTGAATTGTCCAACTGATGGCCAGACAGTATTAGTAGATTACAAAAAGAAATTACTTTAGGTAGTCATTTTCCTCTTTAATTGAGGAATCTATTCTTAGGGCAATGATCTATAGAGAATCCATTTTTCCTGCAGATGAAGGCAACCCTGTAATCTGAGTATTTAAAAATTATGACATTTATTGGGCACATGGCTCACCCAAAATCATCCTCTGGTATCTCCTCATGGTACAGAGATGATGGTGGTTTCTCAAAGGCTTTACGTGCTCTGGAATCTGGTCCTTCTGATTTTGGAAGGCCTTGTATATGGGGTTGCCCTGTATGGCTGCATGAATTTTTTCTGAGAATTTGCCTAGCTAAGTTTGGGAAGAATCATCCTGAGAAGCCAGGTCACCAGGGGATGAACTATTCCATGTCATAGAGACTTAATAATTTATCTCCCAAGACATTTATTCACTATTAAACGAAAGACACATTTGAATTAGGAAAAATCTGGAATAAATGGGGTTGTAAGTGTATTAATCTTAGTGGAGGGAATACTTACAATTGAAATTGAAAATCAATTGAAAGGAGTGGCTATATCAAGACTCTATAATTCTGAGGGGGGTGTCAAACCACCTAAGATATAGGAGAGATTGCTAGGCACAACAATGAGTGGTCTCACCACAACACTGAAGGCCAGAGAGTTCAGTGTAGTTAGCCTACCCTTAGCTTTACCAAAATTACTTTGCCAAAGGCTGGACATGGGCATGGAAGAATGTAGGTACTACTTCAGAAAAACCTGGAAAGACTTATATGAAGTAATGCCAAGTGAAATAGCAGAAGCAGGACAACATTGTACACAGTAACAGCAGCATTGTGCGATGACTAACTTTGATAGCCTTAGCTCTTCTCAGCAATGTAAGGATCTAAGACAACTCCAATAGACTCATGTTGGAAAGTGCCATCCACATCCAGAGAAAGAACTGCAGAGTCTGAATGCAGATTGAAGCAGACTATTTGCTCTCTCTTTTTTTTTGTTTCTTCTTTCTTGTACTTCATCCCATTGGTTCTAATTCTACTTTACAACATGACTAATGTTAAAAATGTTTAATATAAATGTATATGTAGAGCCTATATCAGATTGCATGCCATCTTGAGGAGGGTAGGGAGGCGGAGGAAAACTCAAAATCTTTTGGAAGTGAAAGTTGGAAACTATAAATAAATTTTTTTAAAAAGGCAAAACAAAAAAGAGAATGTCAGCATCTAATGACAAGGTGGCATGGGTGATATTTGGGGAGAGAGACAGAGAGACAGAGAGACAGAGAGAGAGAGAGAGAGAGAGAGAGAGAGAGAGAGAGAGAGAGAGGAAGAGAGAGAGAGAGAGAGAGAGAGAGAGAGAGAGAGAGAGAGAGAGAGAGAGAGAGAGAATATTTAGAGAGAGGGAGAGCACTAGGTGACACAGTGGATAGCTGGGCCTGGGGTCAGAAAGACATATTTATGAGTTCAAATCTAGCTTCAGACACTTACTAGGTATACGACCCTAGGAAAGTCATTTCACCCTGTTTGCCTCAGTTTCCTCATCTGTAAAATGAGCTAGAGAAGGGAATGGCAGACCACTGCAGTATCTTTGCCAAGAAAACCCTAAAATGGGGTCACCAAGAGTCGGACACAACTGAAATGAGGGAACAACAACAATTTCTATCTTTCTATCTATCAGTTTTCTGTTTACTTTGCATTATTAACAGTTTCTCCATCACTTTCTTAGGTGTCAATGATCAACAATGCACTAGATCAAGTCCTGATTGGTAGCTACTGCTGTTTTCCAGGGTATAAATGCTCACCTGGGAAATTTACATTGGCTCACAAATTGGCTCACAAGCCAATTCAAGCCAGCTCCAGCACACCACTGGCTTCCCTTCTCTTGGTCTCTGGTTCTCCTCCTATCCACCAATTCATTCTTGGTCTCCTTTGCTAGATTTCCACCTGTCTCATGCCCCTAAACATCAGTGTTTCCCAAGGGTCTGTCTTGGGCTCTCTTCTTTCTCTAGGTGACCTTCTCACCTCTCATCAGTTTAATTTCTATCTAGATGTAGATGATTCCAAGATCTATGCATCCTGCTCTCGTCTCTTTCTTGAGCTTAGCTGTGGATATCCACTTCCAACTCAACATGCCCCAAACAGAACTCATCATCTTTACCCCAAATCCTATCCTTCCAACCGTCTCTCTTTGTGTCCAGTCTCCTAGGTTTGTAACTTTGGTGTTATCAGAGATTCCTCATTTTCTCTTACCTCACATATCCAATCAATTGCCAAATCTTGCTATGTCAATGACACCTCTAGCATTTGACTCCTTCTCTGTTACTGGCATGGCCACTACCTTAGTTTAAGTCCTCATCATTTCTCACCTTGACTATTACAATGCTCACCTAACTGGTCTTCCTGCCTTGTGTCTGTAGTACCAAGACATGCTCGCAATCCAGAAAAATTTTGACATGCACGAAAAGATGTTTGAGCTGAAGAGCCAGGGTCTTCAGCCAAAAGGATGGGAAGCCGGTTGTGAAGATGGATAACCAGGGATTTCAAGGCACAATGGAAAACTAACTGTGGAAGCATCAGAGAGGGGACCCTCTTTCCTATAGCAGAACCTCTGAAGCAATGAGCAGATCAGCCCAGCTCCTATCATGCCTTGCCCAAGGAGAAGGGTTGGAAGACCCATGATGTTGGACTGGACCCATCTTGTACCAACTCCATCTATCCTCTACGTAGCTGCCAAAGTGATTTTCATTTAGCGCGGATCTGAATATATTACTCCCCAGCTCAGTCAATTACATTGGCTTCCTCATGCCTCTAAGATAAAATAGAAAGTCCTCTGGTTGGTTTTAAAAGCCTCATTGTAGTGGAAATATGTTTAACATGATTGCACATGTATAACCTATATCAGATTGCTTGCTGTCTTGGGGAGAGGGAGAAGGCAGGGAAGGAGGGAGAAAATTTGGAACTCAAAATCTTATAAAAATGAATGTTGAAAACTCTCTTTACATGTAATTGGAAAAACAAAATACAACTTACAAAAAAATAAAGCCTCATTGTATGTACTTCTGCTCCCACATGAGACACCATCTCCCATCTCTATGGTCTTGGAGTGGCTGTTGCCCAAGCCTGGAATCCTTCCTTTAGGATGCATTTTAAAAATCATCTTTAGCCTGTCCTGATCCCCTCCCTCACAAACAATCTTGTATTTTACTATTTTGTATTTATTTATTTATGTGTATTCTGTATTTCCATGCATTCCTGTACTTGCTCCCTTCATTAGAATGTGCACTTCTTGAGGGCAGGGATTTTTTCATTCTCTGTCTTTGCATCCTCGGGATCTAGCAGTGTGCTTGGTGTACAGTAAGCACTTCATAAATGCTAGTTGATTTGTGGTATAAAAACGATGTGATTCTTAGCACCCTCTACCACTTTTTTGGCCATTAATTCAGAAACTGAATAGGAATGCACAGAACAGAGGGCTATTGGGTATTTGCTTTTGTTTCACTACTGGTCTATGAATTTGAATCATTTCATGAAATCCAGCAGGTGAATACATTAATAGGGAAAAGAGTTCCTTTTTCTCTGGGCTAAATGTCCTTGTCTGTGGAATGTCCAATTATGGGCTTTTTGTGTTTTTTATTTGTTTTTACCAGTCCTCATTTTTATTGTTCCACTCAGTCATTAGCAGCCTGCAAAAAAAAAAAAAAAACAAACAAAACTTCATTTGGAAGACGGCATAATCACCAAAGTTGCACCAACATTTGAAAACAGGTCCAAACCCAGCAGGAGGAATCCTCCACAAGAGCCAGTACTTCATGACACAGAACCCGAGGCCCACTGACATTCCCAAACACCTGAAGACAACACTGAGAACAGCAAGCTTGGCAAGTGGGAGGTGAAGCATTGAAAGGATGCTGTGGCTTTCTACATAACACCTCATTGTACGATTGGCTTGTGTTTCCCATTTGGCCGTAAGTCTGCTCTTAAATCTGACTACAACTCAAAGAATGATCAGAGACTTAAGAGGTTCAACAGGGAACTTTTCTTCTTGGGAGGTGACATTCCTGACATTGTAGGTTTTCAGGGGGGGAAGGCCCACCCTCACTAACTACCCAGTTACACTGCTGGCTTTGGAGACACTTTCTGCTGCGTTGATGCTAATGAATATTCTGCTTTGGTGGGGGCTGGGGCCCCAAAGGGTCAGGTCTCACAAGTATATATGATGATGTTTATACATATATACATATATATATTGTGTGTGTGCAGGTGTGTGTGTGTACGTGTGTGTGTATACCTACACGCACACACACACATAATAATGTGCTAGCATATGATGATGTACTCTGCATACACTGAACTATATAAGAGATAAGAAGAGACAGACCTTTTGTTTCCCTGGAAGAAGTAGTATGTCCTGAAAGCCTTAATTGGGTAGTATGAGATGTTGACGTCTTACCCCATCTTGACAGCCAAATCAATGTTATTGAAGGCAGCCTGTAGGCATTCGTGACAGCCTACGGATTAATACCCTTAGCCAATTTCCAAATGGCTGTGACACCATCAGCCAGCAAAGTGTGTTGGTTTCTTGGGTTTGAATCAAAGGCATTTCCTAAGCATGCTTTAAGCAGGTAAGTTTGCATATGGAAAGTTCCAACCCCACATAGCTGGTCCAAATCAAATTGAACTTCGCTTCCAAGCTGTTAGTTTATTGCGCTGCGTGAAGATGCCTCTGAAATAGCTAATTGGGGAGTTTATCCTCATGTCAGGTTTTTCCAAATGGAGTCAGTCTCGCAGGCAGGATTTTGGGAGGGGTCTACATCTCATCCAAATATATATTAGAAATGCAGATACAATTTCTCTATCTCATTTCTTTTGAATTTTCTGAAGATGTATTTTTAAAAATTTGGGGGTGGAGATTTGCATTCTATTCAAACCAATTTCCCTGTCCCATCCCCCTGCCCCTAATTCCAGAACTCATAAGCCATGCCCTTATCAGAGTAGATAATTTAAAGGAGGAACATAATTCAAAATACGTACTCTTGCAAGAGCTGGGGGGAAGAAGATTTATTTACTTGAAAGGGTGCCTAGCAACTGAAAGTGCCAAGGTGCCAGCTTTGAGAAGAGATCACAATGGGAAGAAGAGGAACACGAAGAACGATTTTGAGTTTTGCTGCTATTTTTGGCTCTGGCTATATTTCTTTTTGGTATCAGGTGGTTCTAAACAATTCTGAAATTGGCCGTCAAGCTCATCCAGCAGTTAATAATGGCATCTCTAATGGTTTGTAAATTTCGACAGCTGCTATCATACCATGTTGAAGCCTGAACCCAAATAGGCATTTCATTCTACCCAAATTAGGGGAGCACATAGGGCACTCCAAACCAAAACACACACGGGAATGGAAGAGATTTCTATTAACACCTGTAGTACCAACAGGCTTCTGTTCCCTCATACATAAGGTGAGTGCTTTGGAAAAGATTGCCTCTGTGGTCCCTTCCAACTCTAAATCCTGTGATACTAGATGGGAAACAGTACAGAGTCTAGGGTTTAGAGTTAGGAAGACTTAGGTTCAATTTCTGCCTTTAATATTTTCGAACTGTGTGATTCAAGGACAAGTCCGCTCACTCAACCACTCTGATCCCTAAGCCCCTCCTCTGTAAATGTGGCTAACACAAAAGCCCTATTTTAAAAGTAGATTGTAAGCTTTCTCAGGGCAGGAACTATCTCACTTTTGTATATGTATCTCCAGCACCTGCCACAGTGCCTGGGACAAGGGAGAGGCCTAGTAGTGCAGTGGATAGAGTACTAGTCCTGGAGTTAGGAAGATCTGAGTTCAAATCCAGACAGATACTTATCGGCTGTGTGACCCTGGCCAACTCATTGAACTGCTGCCTGCCTCAGTTTTCTTATCTGTAAAATGGGGATAATGATAGTACCTCTCAGGCTTGCTGTAAAGATCAAAGGAGAAACTTATTGTAAAGTGCTTGGCACACAATGCAATATAAACACTCTGATTATTATTAATTAATTGTCTCATTGGGTCATTGTCATTTATCTAGTAAAGTGGCTAAGCGGACCAAATGAAATAATGGCTGCCATCTTTAAAGCGTTACATGAATGTTAGCTATTACCCAATTCAGCAAGCGTTTATTAAGCACTTACTGAGCACCGAGCTAGATGCTAGGAATACCACAACTGAGACCCCAAAACGGCCCCTCCCCCTCAAGTAACTTCTATTCCTGTGGATCAAAAGCCTCTACTTTCGGTTTCTTAAAGGAGGAGGGAAGACGACAGTACTGAGGAGGTGATCCCTTTGTGTGCTTCTCCTCTCCCTTGAAAAGAATGTGACCAAAAGAACAAGAGCAGGTAGAAGAAAATGGAAAGAAGGTGTCTCCAGGGAATTATGGGAAAATGTTTGTTCCTCTCCTCGCTGCCCCCTACACACAGGCAATTAGGCAGTGTCCAAAGAGCATTTCAGAAATGCCTACTACTGGCATGTCTGTATGACTAGGCACTGTACTGGGTGCTGGGATCAGATGAAAATGAAATCGTCCCTGCAGTCCGAGAGTTTACGTTCTAACACATGAAATAGCAGACTACAGAAAACATCAGTTAAAGGTATTTAGGGAGAAAGGGCAGGAGCAGTGAATGCTTCATGTAGCAGTTGGGGAAGGCAATAAGCATTTTGGAGGTGTCTACTATGTGCCAGGCTCTGTGGTAGGTACATTACAAATATTATCTCATTTGATCCTCACAACAACCCTGGGAAGTAGGTGCTGTTAAGATCCCCACTTACAGTTAAGGATACTGAGGCAGAGGGAGGTTAAGTAACTTGCCTAGGGTCACAAAGTTACCTGAGTGCCTGAGGCCAGATTTGAACTCAGGTCTTCCTGCCTCTAGGCCTGGAGCTCTGTGCATTGTGCTACTTAGCTTGAGCTGAGTCTTAAAGGAAATAAGGGATTCTATGAGGTAGAGGTGAGGAGAGAATATATTTTAGATATAGGAGACAGCCAGTGTAGAGGAAGACAGAGGAGATGGAAAAGAGAAAGGTGGTTTGGCTACACTCTAGAGTGCATGTAATGAGGTTAGCAAGGCGGCTTAAAGTGAAGGCAACAAGCAAACACTGGAATGTAGCTTAGAACTTCAGGAAAAGCTTTGAAGGATGTATTAGGGTGGGGAGAGATGAAACAAGAAAAACAATTATAAGGTCACTGCAGTAATTTAGGCGAGAGATGATGAGGGCCCATCAAGGCAGGGTCAATTAGAGCAGAAGGGAATGGATGCGAGCTACACATTTTGGCAACTGGCTCTATATGTTGGGTAAAGAGTCATCAGGAATCAAGGACAGCTCCAAGGTCAGGCCTCGATGCTTAGAGGGATAGCAGTGCTTTCAACAGTAAGAGACAAGTTCAGTAGGGGGTTTGTTCATGTGTGTGTGTGTATGTATATTGTGGTACATGTGTATATCATGTGTATGTATGCATGTGCATGTGTGTATCCATGTGTGTACATAGCATGTATGTATAATGTGTATTGTGTGTACGTGTGTGTATCCATCCGTGTGTGTATGTCGTCTGTTTGTGTGCATGTGCATGTGTGCCCATGTGTGCATGTATATCTGTGTGTATCATGTGTATGTGTATATATCATGAGTATGTGTGTGTATATTGTGGAATGTGTATATCGTGTATATGTATGTGTGTATCCATGTATGTATATACAGTAAGTATCCTGTGTATTGTGTGTGCGCATGTATGTACATGTGTGTATCCATGTGTGTATCATATGTATGTGTGTATGTGTGCCCGTGTGTGTATGTGCCTGTGTGTATATCTGTGTGTGTGTATCATGTGTATGTGTATATATCATATGTATGTGTGTGCGTCTGTGTGTGTGTGTATTGTGTGTACGTGTGTGTGCACTGTGTGCCCAGGTGTGTGTATATGTATGTATATGTGTGTGTTTATGTGTGCATGTGTGTGCCTGTGTGTATCCGTGTGTGCATGTGTATCATGGTATGTGTGTGTGCGTGTGCGTGTGCATGTGTGTGTGTCTGTGGTGGGGGAAGATGAGTCCTCTTTCGGACATGTTGAGGTTGAAAAGCCGCCAACGTGACATTCTGATGTTTCCCTGTCCCCCTCACAAGCACATAGGTCAGTATTTATTAAAACAAACAAACAAACAAAGGAAACAAAACCAAAACCTCATTCCTTTGCTTATTCCTTCCTTGGTGATTGTCCTTATTTGGCTCTCTTATGTTTCTCTTATTAGTCTCATATTCTACCCACATTCTTTTGGAGGGATGCCTCAATTTCCCCTCTCTCCTTCTGTTGGTGATTCGGTTCAGGTTAGCAGGGTATGTCATTCCGGGCATAGGTTTAGTTCCTTGGCTTTTTGCCTATATACTGTTTGGATATATACTATATGTACTAGTATTCTATTTTGTTCCTTGTAGTGATTTCTCATTGTTGCAGAATAAACTTGTGTTATTTGAATTTCATTTCATTTATTTTGAAGGTGTTCCTTCTGGTCACCTGCAGAACATATTTGTCATTGAAATTGTTCAATTTATCCAGTATGTGTTCTGAGTTTGAAGAGCAGGGTTTCTTTGTTTTTGAGAATAACTATGAAACAAGAGTGACCCAAAAGGGAATTTTAGTCACCTTTTCTTCAGGCCCAGAACCCCACATGCTGGTCCCCCACCTCAATTTTTCTCTCATCTCTTCTTTCATTTTTGGCTTGAATGAATCAGCTTATACTCTATCTTGCAGGGTGGGTAGAGACTGGAGAGGGCAATCCAGGAAGAGTATCCACAATCTTGGGGATCTCTAAACAAGAACTGGGCACCAGTTAGAAAGGAGCACATTTTTTGCCTCCTCACATATGGAAAGTGTGTTTGCCACACGTCACAGGATAGGTGGTGGGGAAGTAGTGAAGTATGCCAGGAAGGAGAATGTCTGCAGCAGGGAGGATCTCAAGATGTGCCCCATGCTCAAGCCTGTGGATTATCTTGGGTGTCCCAGCTGGAAGTGGAAGCTGGTTAGAGAAGGGTGCTGAATGGATACTTTAAGCAATTAAGTTCTTGAATATTAATTCATAAGGATTTTAACTCTTCCTTGTCCTGCAGATGTGGGTGTCATTTGTTTTGGAGGGTCAGAGAATTGAGGGGGTCTAGAAAAAGTGAATAATCCATCATCTTGCTGTTTGCATGATGCAAAAGGTAGAATTTTTAGTTTAAAATGTCCACTAGGCAGTAGGTGATATGAATCAAGCTCAGGAGACAGAATGGGGACTGATATATACATCTGGGAATCATCTTCACAGAATGATAGTTAAACATACAGAAAGATGAGGGACCAAGGGAAGAGCCTGGCAGTATACCCACAGTTAGAGGATGTGCCATGAAAGAAGAATCAAGCAAAGCAGACTGAGAAGAGGAGGTCAGAGGTAGGAGAAGAATCGGGTAGGGGAGGGGGGAGCAGTGTTACAAAAACCTGGAGAGGAAAGAGTTTCTAGGGAGGAGGAGGAGGAGAAGGTGGTCGCTGATGTGTCAAATGTTGCAGAGGGGTGAATAAGGATGAAGATAGATGATGGCACCAGATTTAACAATCAAGATGACAGCACCAGATTTGACAATCGAGACCATTGGTCTCATGACAGCACCAGATTTGACAACCGAGATCGTTGGTCTCATGACAGGACCAGATTTGACAATTGAGATCATTTGTCTCAAGATCATTTGGAGAGAGGAGTTTCAGTTGAGCAGTGAGGTTGGAAGTTAGATTGCAGAAGGCTGGGGAGTGAAAAGAACTGGAGATAATGAGGAGAGATAAGGTTTTCTGAGAATTTGGATGAGAAAGGGAAGAGAGATGTAGGATAATAACTAGATTAGGGTCTAATAAAGGGTTTTCCTTTTTTAAGGATGGCAGAGATGGGCATACTTAGAGTCATCAGGGAAAGAACCAGTTGATAGGGAGATATTAAGGACTAGAGACAGTGGGGATGGAGACATGAGGTTGTAGCCCTGAGTTCTGAGTAAATTCTTAGGCTAGCACAATCTTCCAGAGAATCGCAGAATTTGAGAGCTGGAAGGGACTTCCATGGCTACCTCAAACAATCCAGACACGAAAAATCTTCCCTATGGTGTATACCTGACAAGAGTTCATCCAGACTCTGCTTTTTGAGATACAAAGAGGGACTAACCAGCTCTCAAGGTGGCCCATCTCACTTTGGGCCAGCTGGCATTGTTAGAATGATTGTAACTTTCAACCCAAATCTTCCTGTTGGAGATTTTGACCTTTATTTTTCCTGGTTCTGCCCTCAGGCCAAATGGAACAAGTCTAATCCCTCTTTCATATGACTACTTTTCAAATACTTTATGACAGTTGTACCAGATCCCAAAGTATTTCCTTCAATAAACATCTCTGATTCCTTCAACCGAACCTCACATGACATGAATTTAAGGCCCTTAACCATGCTGGTTGCCATACTCTGGGTGTATCTTATTTTATTAATGTCCTTCCTAACCTATGGTGCCTAAAACTAAACACAATACTCCAGATCACTCTTTGGCTATTACCTCAAGCCAGGACAGTGCTGTGACTGATCGTATAAACAAAAAAGTCCAACAAACCCCACGTGACTGTATAAAGAAATAAAAAAAAAAACTCCAACAAAATACAGAACAAATTTATGCTAAAAATCCTTAAAAGCATAAGCACGGAAGGACCCTTATTCAATAAAATATGATTAAAGTTTTATACACACCCCACTCCACCCCTACATTAAAACAACTATAAGGTTTCACTTCATAACTAGCAAGATGATGGAGAGAATCAGGTAGAGGGCCTACGGTAAGACAAACAGACTAAAGCACTATTGGTGGAGTTGTTAAGTAGCCCCAACACTCTGGAAAATAATTGTATAAAGTTATATAAGAGTTCAGAATTATGCAATAAAACTGATTAACTTGTTCAAGCTCTTTGATTCATTCATCCTACTACTAGAATATATTAAAAAGGGGTTGGATGGCAGGAAAAAAGAAATAAAAGAATTTAATAAAATATTCACAGCATCACTCTTTGCAGAAATTGTAAAAATTGAAATAAAGTGGGTGCCAGTCAATTGGGAAATGGCTGAACATATGGTGGTAAATGAATAGAATGGAATATGATTATGCCAAAAAAATATACTATTTTTAGGGTGGGGTCAATTGAATCAGTTATGTCAATCCATTTAAAGGGACCACCTTAATCAAGAGAAAATCTCTAATTAATCAATGAAGTGATTAAAAGCATTAAAGCAGGTGTTGAAAGCTCTTAATCAAGGAAGGACTGCAAGCCATAGGATGAGTTGAAAGGATGTTGCACAAGAAGTGGACTGAAATTGGTTGAGGAGACTCAGTCAGGCCTTGTGAATCTGGGAAAAAATAACAGCTCAGTTCTGAACCTGATAATTGGAGTGGTAGGCCAGCCTAGAGAAGAGGCCAGTCTCTTGTTTAGGAAGAGAAAATAAGCTTCTATTTCTCCCTTTCAATCTTGAAAACCTTGAAAGGTTTAGGATTTGGATGTCTTATTGATGTGCTAACAGTGTCAGTGGGGTAGCAGTGGCTATTGACTTTGAGGACCAACTAGACACACTGAGGAAAAACAATTTCAGAACTCTATAAGAAGGGCAGCTAGGTGGCGCAGTGGATAAAGCACCAGCCTCGGACCTGAGTTCAAATCCAACCTCAGACACGTGACCTGTGCTAGCTGTGTGACCTTGAACAAGTCACTTAACCCCAATTGCCTTGCCAAAAAAAAAAAAAAAGAACTTTAGGAGAAGCCTACCAGAAAGCTAAAAAATGTCAAAGGGGAAGCTCACTAGGACTCCACAAGAGGAGAAAAGTACTTCTATCCATTTAGGAGCTAGGAGTTACCCTTAGCCACATGTGCTCACTAAGCTTGAGCCCACTTTCCTTTGTACTCTATATGTTCTTGGGGGATATTTTGTAACACTTGCTCTAACCACACTTTCCAGTGTCATTGGATACTAGGCCCCAACTGGCACTCTGTAATCCAGCCAAACTGGCTTTCTCTTTCTTGCTCGCACATGCCATTTCCATCTGTATGCCTTTGTCCTGTCCTTCCCTCTCAGAGTCCTTCTGTTCCTTTAAGGTGCACGTCACTCACCACCTTGGGCACAAAGCTTTTCCTAATGCATCCAGGTGCTAGTACCTTACCCCTCCTACTACTTTGCATACATTTGCCTTTATCAATTTTCCTGTACATTTTTATATATACTTGTTGCCTTCTTCAATACAATATAAGCCTCATATGAGAAGAATCATCTCATTTTTGTACTTGCTTTGTCAGTGCCTATCAGAGTGTTTGGCACACAGTAGGCGCTCAGTACTACATGACTGACATCTCACTTTAGTAAATAACCAATTCTAAAAGCTAATTGATATCAACTGATAATGGGGGGCACAGGTTGGGGAGGCCTTCTGACCAATAATACAATAATATTACCTACCCCCACCAAAGCCTAGAACCCGGAGAGAAGTAGTCAGCTGCCTTGTAGGAACCTGTCTGCCAGTGTCGCCCCAAAGAATATGAGACATGGGAAAACTCGGATGAATTGTCACAGAGCAAAGAAAACGTGACAAAACAAGTAACATACAAATGACAATGATGTGCATGAAAACAATACTAAAATGCAGTTGTGATGGCCTGTCTTGGTGCTGGAGATCAGATGATGAACAGACTTCCAGCAAAGAGGGAAGACAGGAGCTGACATGGTCATCGACACCTGGGTTTCCCTTAACTGTTTCCAAGGACATTTCACTGGGGGTGGGTGTGTTAAGGGATTTACACTGGGGAAAGGTTGTGAGCTTAAAAACAACAGCATCAAAGACTCGCTTCAACATTATCTTTAAAAAATGACCTCGTACTTGAATAGCTTCCATTCCTAAGGGTGAGTTGAAGGGGCACAGGGGTGAGGAACCTGCGGCCTCAAGGCCACATGTGGCCTTCTAGATCCTCTGGTGCAGCTTTTTGACTGAGTCCAAGTTTTACAGAACAAATCCTTTTATTAAGGGGATTTGGTCTGTGATGTTGGGATTCAGTCAAAGGGCTGAACTTGAGGACCTAGAGGGCCACATGTGGCCTCGAAGCTGCAAGTTTCCCACCGCTGGCCATTTCCATCTTTTTGTTGGTTGTCCTTGCTTCTCTGGCTGTAAGCCCTATGCCACTGCAGCCAGGGGTGGATCTAACTTGCAGCAACAAATGATTTATGGCTGACTTCCTTTAAATTAGAAATTCTTGTGAATAACTTCAACTGTTGCCCATTAAAGGAAGTGATTATTGTTAACATGACCCATGCTCCCAGGAAGTACTGAAGTGCTCAGCAGACCTAGGCTGTTGGGTCACATGGCCAAATCTTTTCAAACACTCCTGCATTTTTGCTAACTCAGTTCGAGGCTTTTATGTTTAACTTATGCCAGACTGTCTTTGTGGAAAATCTCCAATAAGATCAAGAATCTCAGCTCCTGACATTAATATAGTCTAGGATAAAAATACAACTTCACGTTCACCCCCACCCCCAACCTGCTTTTATCTGCACAAACATTGGAGGCAATGTAGCAGCCACAACAGAAAAAAGTGACGTCATTTTGTCTAGCCAAAGAGCACAGCACTGATAGTATGCAAATTGGATTGCCTATAAACTGGCCCTGGACAGAAAAAGGCCTGCAAGGTGAGACTGATAGCTACTGCAGATTTTTTCATTTAATGAGTAATTCATTGTAATTAAAATGAAAATGAAATCGCTTTCACTCTAGGCCCCTAGGAGAGTTTATCAAGACTCCAGTCCACCTTGCTACAGACTAAGGCAATCTGGATCCCATCAAATTCCTTAGGTGAATGCTTCTCTTTTCAAAGAAGAAATTAGATCTTTAGTGTGTGTCCCTCTCTGATTCTGTCTCAGGGCTGAGTTTTTGGCTGGGAGATTTGTGGAGAGAGCATGATCTTTCCACTTGATGAATTCAGGTTAGCCTCTGGCTAGCAGCAGAGATGCCTCAGGGATTCAGTACAAGAAGCATCCTTGGACAGAGAAACGTCCTCTGCTGTGGGTCTCGGATGCCAGGGTATGCCTCACTCTGTGCTCAATGGACTCTCCCAAGTTTCAGAGACTCCTGAGAACAGTAATGGAACCCAAAGCGAGCTTGGGCGGCAAGGCAGCCCAGTGGTTAGAGCACTGGGTCTGGAATCAGGAAGACATTTACTGCACATGCGTGACCATGGGCAAGTATAACCCTAGCCTTTGTCTGCCTCAGTGTCCTCAACTGGAAAATGAGGATAATAACAACACCCACCTTGTAGGACTGCTGTGACAATCAAGTGAGATAATGTTTGTACAAAAAGGCCTTAGAGCAGTGCTTGGCCTGCTATAGGCACTATATTAATGCTTACTCTCTTCTCCTCCCCCCACCCCCCACTCCCCTCTCCTCATCCCTATTAGAATGTAAGCTCTTTGTGGACAGCTCCTTAAGGCCTCCTTGACGCCTGCTTTGCTTTTCTATTTGTCTCTCTGGAATTTAGAACAGTGTTTGGCACACAGTAAATGCTGAAAGATTGCCACTGACTGATGCATTCATTCATACATTACATGGACTTGAATCGGGGTCCCCTCTGACATCCAACTCAATATCTTTGGGAGTTTGTAGTGGAAAGTTGTCTTTAAAATGTCCCTTTTCACTATTTGGGTTTAGGGGAGGCTTCCCCCGCTCCAGACCTATGATTTCATCAGGGAAAGAGACTGTGGAGGAGCTGCCTCTTTAAAAGTAGCCTCAGCTTTTAGATAGCTGCCTGAAGCACTGAGGGGGTATGTTACTTATCCAAGGTCATACCATTAGTTTGAGGGATTGAAGGGTTGGCGTTAGTGACCCAGAATCAAGAAAGCAGATCCCAAAGAACAATAAGCACTAGGAGTTGGAGTCTGGTTCTCAAGAGAGTAAGAGCACTCTTCAGAGCACTTTTGCATTGCTTAGAACTTATCCTCTCTGGCATACAGATGTGGTTGGAGCCAGAAGCTACAGTGCAACATTGGCATCCACCCCTATGAAATCCTCTTAAAGAGTCTGGATTCAGGCCTGGCCAAATCTTCCACTCCTTCGTCCTCACCACTCAGCTTCAAAGCCTCCCAGTCAAGAAGCTCTCTTTACCTGTATTTCAGACCAGATTGGGCTTGGCCTCAAGGGTGGCACAGCACCTGGCTCCTTCCCCTTACTCGTCCTCTTCTCCACTGCATCTGTGGTCTGCAGAGGAAAGAGGGATTCCTCAAAGTGTTTTCCTGGCCCATGCAGCTTCTGGTAGCAGTTACGGGCTTACGGAGCTCAATGAAACTATGAGCTGTGCTATGCAGGGTTACTCAAGATGGAAAGTTCTGACAAAAGGTGCTCCAGTAGAGAAGGAAATGGCAAACCACTCTAGTATCCTTGCCAAGAAAACCCTATGGACAGCATTGAGCCTGGTGTGATATAGTCCACAGGGTCACGAAGACTCACACATGATCGAATAACTGAATAATAACAAGAAATAAGCATGAAGCCATGTTAGGGTTAAAATTCTAATTTCTGTCCTAAATGTAGGATGTTACAAACTTGCTCTGTACCAGACAAGAATTGCAGTAGCTTAAAAGAAGCATGAGATGCACAAATTTAGAGACATCTCCACTCCAAATGTTTCTGTGGACTATCTGTGTCCAACCTGGGGTACGGGCTTGTGGCTCATACTGTTCTGATCAGTCATAGTCAGCCACGCTGTACCTTAATCCCAACAAAGTGATAGAATTTTGGTCCTCTTTGAGCATGAAGGACAACAACCAACCAACCAACTAGATGTTGGGGATATAAATAGAAGGAAATGATCTTTGCTTACAAGGAGCTTATATTATAATGGAAGTGACAACAAATACGTGTGTGTGTGTGTGTGTGTGTGTGTGTGTGTGTGTGTGATATATATGTACACACAGTCAAGGTTGAATATAAAGAAAGGCATTGTCTGTTGAAGAATTTTAACATAGCATGAACAAGCATATTTAGAGCCTAGTATTTAGGGGCCGTGCCCTAGGGCAGGGACCTCTGTAGCTGTGGTGAAGTGGCCTAAACACTCACCCTTCCCATCAGAAAGAAGTCCCAAAATGTGATTGTGAAGGTGAAAAAAAGCCAAAAATGGAAAGGAGAACTCTCATTCAATGATCATCTCTATGATAATGATTCTCACATCTGCTTATCCAGCTCTAATTTTGCTGCTGTCTCTCATATCCAATTGGTCTGGCACTTCTTAAACTGTGGGTCACCACTCCATGGGGTCATGACCCACAGTTTAAGAAGTACTGATAGGGTTGGGAGTGGAAAACGTTTAAAAAGCCCTGGCCTTAGAGGACATCTCTGACTAAGTGTCCTGTAGACATCTTAAACTCAACATATCCCCAAATGAACTTGCTATGTTGTCCTCCAAATTCTCACCTCCCTTCCTAGCTTCCCTGTTACTTTAAATGTAACCACCATCCTCATTCCCCCCCAGTAACCTAGCTATCATCCTCAGCTCCTCACTGTCTCTCATCTCCCCCCACTCCTCACCTCCACATTCAACTGATTTCACCTTTGGAACATCTCTCAATTACCTTCTTTCCTCTGATACTGTCATCTCCTTGGCCCAGACCCTCATCTTCTCACACCCAAACTACTGCAATAGCTTGCCAGCAGACCTGCTTGCCTCGTCCATCCTCCATTCAGCTGCCAAAGTGATTTTCCTAAAATATAAGTCTGACCATGTTGTTTCCAGATACAAAACACTTCAACAGCATTTTATCATGTCCAGAATTCAATAAAAAATCCTCCCATTCAAAACCCTTCACTCCCCAGGCACCATCTGCTCTCCCACCTTCCCAGTCTTCTTACTTCCACCCCTCCCTCCACATACCCTTTGATCTGGTGACAGTGGCATCCTAGCTGTTCCTCAGAGGAGACTCTTCATCTCTCAGCTTCAAGCGTTTTCACTAGCTGTCCCCCCATTGCCTGCTCAGTCTCCTTATCTCTGGCCAAGTCTCAGCTAAAATCCCACCTTCCAAAGGAAGCCATTCCCAATCCCTCTCAGTTCTAGAGCCTTCCCTCTCTCCATCTAGTTTTCCTGTATAAACCTTATTTGTACATAGTTGTTTGTGGATTGTCTCTTCCATTTGATCCTGCACTCCTTGAGGGCAAGGCATGTCTTTTGCATTTCTTTGTATGACCACTGTTTAGCACAACTTCTGGCACACAGAAGGTTCTTAATATAATCTTATTGGCCAACTGACTGGAAGGAGGAATCCAACAGGCTGAATATGCAAGGCCGCATTAGGTCTAACAGAAAGGGGATTGGAAACTCAGCTGGGGCCAGTTCAGTCAACATCTAGAGGTCAGACATCTAGGCCATTGGCCAACATATCCCCAAATGTGAGGACACTGAGGCAGCTCGGCTGCCAGGCAACCCAGCTTTGGTGGGTTTGCACAACAGTGAAGAAAGAAAGAAGGCAGAAAGTAAATGGTTGAACATTTTTTTTAAAAGGCTGAAACACCAAAGAGAAAAAAGTTCAATAAAAGCCTAGTGTAAAAGCAAATAAACCAACACAGAAGATTCTAATAACAGAAGGCAGCCTGAATAAAACTTCATAGAAAATACAAAGATCTCTTAACAAACCAATAATGCTTGATGAAAGACATAATCCTGTGGACTCCTCAGAGATCACACAATGAGACTTTTCAGAAGGAGAAAGGAAGTCATAAAAGAAGAAATGAGGAATTTAATAGAGATCAGAAATTAGATTCCCCTCCCCAATGCAGAAAGGAGCTCTCAACACCAAATTAAAAATCCAATTGGCAGAAGAGGAAAAATGATTTTGCGATGGAGAATCTCCCCAAACTGTGAAACAGAGATTAAAGGGCATGAAACCTCCAAATAGTAAAATGGAAGAAAACTTGGCAGAAGAGAAATAAAAGAACACAAGGACTTGGTACAAGGCACGATCACTGAACTTGAAAGCAGGATTCACAGAGAGAATTGAAGCCTCCTAGATCTCACAGGTGAACATGACCAAAAACCCCTAAATATCTCAAAGCAGGAAATAATAGAGGCAAACCGTCCAGGACGTTTAAATATAGAAAAAACAAAACATCAACTGAAAGAAGCCATAAATCCCCATCAATTAGAAAACAACAACAACAATAAACATCCTACAAAGTCCAAAACATGTAAGTGGTTAAAAATGGCCTAGAGAAAAATCCTTCAAATAAAAAGGAAAGGGAATTTGAAAAACAGTATTATTTCACATAAGAATCATCTGATGGAATGGAATAATATATTCAGAAAAGCAAAGGAGCTCAAGCTCCAACCCCAAATGACATGCTCTGCAGATCTAAGCCTAATTAGCAATCAAAAAAGACGGGATTCAACAAAAGAGAGTCATATGAGGCCTTCCAACCAAAAAGAAAGAAAAGAGATGAGCAGAATATTTGATTTACAAATATTACAACAGAAGCACCGGAAAGGTAGTTATTAAGTAAAAAAACAACGTCAATTATCTCAAGGTTAGAGTTTGCAGAAAAAAGATTGACTTTTGAGCTAAAGGAATGAGCAAAAAGGAAGCCCTAAGGAATAAAGAGACATAAGGGACCAAATATTTAAGGGGATCTTAAAGAATCAGAAGAAGCCAAGGCGGAGCTGAATCCTCCGACAGATGAAGCAGTGCATTTTGGGGAAAGGAGCGGACAGAGGAAGGTGGCCAGCTGAGAATGTCTGATCAACCTTGGCTGAATCAGTGGGGGAATGATGAAATGGTGCTGATTCTTGCTGGTTTCCCAACAGAGGAGAAACGGGATGAAGGGCCAGTAGGAAATGAGAGGGAAGCAGTGAACATTCTCATGGCAGAGAAGTTGTATATCTGTAGTGGACGGAGGTGCTTTTTCTGGCTGCTTATTGCCCACTGTATGCATGCATTTGTACATCTATGCCTATATTTAGTGGGCAATCTAAGCATTATATATACATTATCTAGAGAGAGCCATTAACCTCTCTCACTCTCTCTAGATATTTAAATCTGTCTCTATATAATTCCACATATAAATATCTATCTATCTAAAGAGGGGGGAGGGAGGGAAAGATGGACAGATAGTGACAGAGACAGAAAGATGGAATTCCTCAGGCCTAGTTTGTGGTAAAGATGAGACCGTGACCACTAGGGTGCCTGCTCCTCATCCTAGTACACTTGTCAATGACTGTTCAGGGACCCAGGTTAGAGCAACATGGCTACAGGAAGTTTCTGGTCCTGTCCATGGCATACAATATATGAATCTAAATATACACATACACTTATTTGGATATCTACATCCAATTTTAATTTAGTGATCAATATATGTACACTATAATACTATTATATATACACAATACACTGCCAAATATAATATGTGTGTGTGTATGTGTACATATATACACACATACAAAAAGGCAGAGACAGAAAACACAGACAGAGAGATAAAGGGAGAGAGACAGACACAGAGAAAGAGAGTTATAGACAGAGAGAGAAAGACAGAGAGGCAGAGACAAAGAGATCTCCTCAGGCCTGGTTCTGTTTAAGCTGGGAATTGTTCTTGTCCTGGCACCCTGGTACCCTCTTTAAATCATGTCTGGGGATAGAAAAAACACAGCTGATACATAAATATAAATATATATGTATGTGTATGTATAGATGTGTGTATGTGCATATATAAGCACACATACACATACTTTATATTAACATGCATTTCTATTTTATATCTATATTTATATTTATTGAGCTAGATACACAGATATTACATACAGGATATTATTAATTTTATAAAATACTATTATATACATATGCATACATATATATGTGCATACATACGTATGTGTACACACACACACACACACACACACACACACAAAATCATTTCCAGTGAGAGGAGTGGGGAGAGAGAGAGAGACAGAAACAGAGTGAGAACTTCTTCAGGCCTGGTTCTGACCACTACTATGCTATGACCTCGTCCTGGTACCTTTGTACAAGGCCCCTCTGAGCCCCAAGGCCAGCAACAGACAAAAACAGCTTTAGGAAGTTTCTATTCCCTACTCTTAGTCTAGAATACATAAAAACAAAAACATACACATGTATTTGTTTAGATATCTATATTGATATTTATATTTAGTGGGTAATACATATTATATATACCCTATATTACCATTATTATATAAACTATTTTTACAGAATCACTGCCATTTTATGTATGTTTATATATGTGTGTATGTGGGTGTGTGGGTATGTATGTGTATATGTGTGTGACACTCACAGAAAGGGGGACAGAGTCAGAAAAAAAGAAACAAAGGTAGAGACAAAGATGGAGGGAGGAGGAGAACTAGAGAGATCTTGGGCCTGGGTCATGTTAGGACCGTGCCCATTCCCTGTCCTGCTACCCTTGCACAAGGCTTCTCTGAGACCCTGGTCCTGGGAAAGAGAAATACAGCAGCAGGTAGTTTTTATTCCTGCTCTTTGCCCAGAATATATAAATATAAAACTACATCTACATATATATTTATTTTGGTATCTAGATTTTTATTTAATGAGATTATATATATGCTATATTACTATTATAATAACTAATATATATGTGTATATATATATATATATATATATATATATATATATATATATATATACAGAGAGAGAGAGAGAGAGAGAGAGAAGAGAGAGAGAGAGAGACAAAGAGAGACAAAGAGAGAGAAAGATAAAGAGACAGAGAGAAGGTTAGAGCTTCTTAGGCCTGCTTCATGGTAAAGCTGGGACCTTGTCCAAATGGGTGCTCACAGACTCAGGTCTTGGGACAGAGAAACACAGCTGCAGCCAATTTGTATTCCTGATCATTGACAATATTAATACAAAAATTACATATAGGTGCATGTATTTTGACATCTATATATCTGGGGCAAGACATTATATACACACTGTATTACTATTATATATACTATTCAATGTATACAATATGTAATCACAGCGAAGTTTATCTGTGTGGGGGGCAGGGAGAAGAAGGGACTGAGGAGGGGGAGAGAAAGGAGAGAGGAAAGGAGGGGGAGAGGGAGAGAGAGGAAGGGAGGAGAAGGGGGAGAAAGAGGAAGATAGGAGAGAGGAAGGGAAGAGAGCAGGAAGGGGAAAGGAGGGAGAGGGAGAGAAGGGGAGAGGGAGAGAGAGACAGAGAGACGGAAACCCAAGATTTCTGTAGGCTTCAGTTCATTCCACTACTGTGGCTACTCCTTGCTGGCTTCCTCGTGCCCTCCCCTTCCTCCCCTCCTAGGCAGTGCTGCTCTTTTGCTTCCCTTTGCCCTGCTGGTCCATGCCCAGACAGGTCTCCACCCAGCCCCAGGTAGGTGGTTCTACACAACTCTTCACGGTTAGCCTCCAACCCTAGGGCCAGCAGGCTTTTTCTAGTATTGGTCAGATCAGCCATAGTCAGACACACTGTACCTTGACCCAACACAGCAATGTCATCTTGGTCTTCTTCTAGAAAGAACAGCACCCCCTTGCAAATTTACTTTCTTTAACTCTTTAATTTTTTTGAAATTTCCATCATTTAAAAATATAAAATATATGTTAAAAACATGTTAAATTTAATCATGTATTGTAAATTTGTGACTTTTTTCTTGCAATGAAATTTTGATGATGCAATATTTTCATGTAACCTTACAGTATCATATTGTAAACAAGTCATTACACTGACATATTCCTGCCAATGCAAGCTGGACTTCCTGACAATGTGCAACATGCTCACCTGCCAACACTTGCTTGTCAAGACCTGTCCGAGGACTTGACCACTGATCAGTTATATCTTGCATTTTGTGTATTTATTTGGAAAATAATGTAATTGTGACTTTAATTGTTACACAGCAGATGAAACAGTAAAAACTATTTTCAAAATTTTCTTCTCTTCTTTCCTTATGCTTCCACCATCCCCTCATTTTTGTTCAATGCCCCCTCACCCCAACTGCTGCTGAGGTTACTACCACTCCCTTTGGATCAATTGTTCCAGCACCTTCCAGGGATGTTTGGGAACCTATGCTGAGATTATTTTTGACACCATTACCAGCTCTGAATCTGTGACTCTGTGAACAAGAAACTTTTTATTTATTAAAAAATTAAATTAGTAAACTTTTAATAAATAAAAATAAAATTAGTAAATTGTTTAATACATTTTATACACACATATAAATAAAATTTTTTTAAGCCCAAGGCACCTATGAATTAGCATTTCCAAAGTTTTGTCAGGAACAAAATCTAAATAAAGGCACATTGGCAGGGAGCAACAAAAATGCACCAACATCTTTAAACTTTTGGGCCCATATCAAGCATTGGCAGAAAGAATGGGAGGATAAATGTGTTTATAATAATGTAATGAAGACACTAAAATGCAGTTAAGTTAAGTATGATGAATACAAAAGTCCATTCATACTGAAATGAATCAAGCAAGGTAGAAAAAAGAGACACAGAAAGTACCTACTATGATTATCTAAGGTGAAAAATTAAATGAGAATGGATGGCTGAAGAATTCTACCTGAGGCTTAGTAGGGCTGCAAAGTTAAGAGCTTGTGTTGAAATGATCTGGTATATCATCATTAAGTGTGCTTCATAAGAAGAATGGATATCCAACTTTGCTTTCAGACCATCTTTGAATAAAAATGTTGGGTTTTGTTTAAGAGTCCACACAAAGAAATCAGAAAACCAGAACCCCTTAAACCCAACTTTACTTTCAGACCATCTTTGAATAAAAATGTTGGGTTTTGTTTTTAAGAGTCCCCACCAAGAAATCAGAAAACCAGAACCCCTTAAACAGTAATGAACGGTCGCTTAACTGATTGATAAAGAGATTGGAAGAAAAAAATAAGAAGACATTTTTAATGGTCAAACACAGTTTTATTTTTTGAAAAAATCCAAACTTTAAACTTTAAGTTCACTCCTAGAAACTTAAAGCAGCTTTTGTGGGAAGAGAAGGCATCTAAATACTAAGTCCTTTCAACAGTCATCTCTTTCCCTTCCCCTAACTAGTTTCACCCTCAACTTTCTCCTGTACCCCCTAATAAATCCAAATAACAAGCCTCTAGGCTGCTATAAAAACCACCAGGTTCTAAGTAATAATAAACAAAAGAGAATTCGAGCTCAATGAAGACTACAACAGAGAAATATATTAATGGGGCAGTCTATCTTAACAGGGAGGGGCAAGAATGGGTGACTTCAGAGGACACTGGATCAGCAAAGGGTCAAAAGAAGTAGGAGGGGCCCCAAAAGGTGGACCAGGAAGGCGCTGTCACCACCCCCCCAGCTTGTTAACAAAAAAAAATCTTCCTAGTTGCCCCCACAGCCAGTGGCCCCACCTCTGTGGGTACCTCTGGAAGATCATCCCCCATTTTCCCAACCACTCCAACGCCTCTTCTTATGGTCAAGGCTGTGGCTGCAGCTGGTCTGGTTCTCGCTCCCTCCATTTTGGATGCCACGTCTGTTGCGGTTTCCACCACGGCTACTCTGATCACAGTTGCCTCAGCTTATGATGCGTTGGTGGGGGCCACTCCCCTGGCCAGGGCCCGGGTTTGGGCTTGGGCCAGGGACAGGGAGACCTGCTTTTGGGCTTGGGCCAGGGCCTAGGACACCTGGTTTGGGGTTGGGGCCAGGGCCAGATCTGGGGATAAAACCTCAGTTCAGGCTTGGGCCCCGTTTGGGGTCAAGGCCTGAATTGTAGTTAGGCTTAGGTTTGGGGCCATAACGTATGTTAAAGACAGGGTTGATTTTGGCATCTAGACCTGGGCTGAGGTTAGGTACAAACTTGGAGGTGAGCACTAGGTTGGGTGCAGGGCCAATTCCAGGCTTGGTTTCAGGGGCCCAGGACTCCCCAGCATGTTTGGGGTTGGGCCCCCCAACAGGTTTATGGTCAGGGCCGCCCACAAGTTTGAGATTGGGGCCCTCCATAGGTTTGGGATCAGGGTTCCAACCAGGTTTCTGGTTGAAGCCCCATCCAAATTTGGGGCTGGAGTCCAGGCAGGTTTGGGGCAGAGCGCCCAGGCAAGTGCGGGGATGAGACTTCCATCAAATTTGGGGTCAGAGTCTCCATCAGGTTTGAGGTCAGGGTCCCCCAAAGACTTGGTGTCAGGCCCCCCTACTGATTTGGAGGCATGACCCCAATCAGGTCCAGGGGCAGGGCCCCTGATGGTTTGGTATCAGGGTTCTCAGGGGATTTGGGGCCCGGGCACTCTGCAGGTTTGGGGATGAAGTTAAGGCTAGGGGTGGGGCTGGGGTCCACATTAGGTTTGGAGCTGGGGTCAGGGCTTCTGCTGGAAGAGAGACCTGCATGAGGTCGGTTGGAAGGTCTCCTGGTACGGCTGCTCCCCAGGTCGAGGCTCCGCGGGTCCAGGTCCTTCTTGGGCAAAGCCTTCTTGACCACCACTCGGTGGCCTTCGATGGATTGGAACTTGACCACAGCGGCCCTGTCTGCAATGTCATGGTCAAGGAAGTGGACAAAGCCAAAGCCCCGCCTTTTGCCTGACTGCTTGTGGATGACGATCTCAGCCCTTTGCACAGGTCCAAATTGTGAGAAGTGTCTCATCAGGTCGCTCTCGCCCAAATCATCTGTGAGGCCACCCACGAAGATTTTCTTGACTCGGGAACGGGCCCCTGGCTTGCTAGAGTTCTCCCAGGCCAATGCTCGCTTCAATTCTACTTGGTTGCCGTCCACTGAATGGGGTGAGGCAGCCAGGGCTCTATCGGCCTCATGCACTCTGGAGAAAGTGATGAAGCCAAAGCAGCGGGAACGCCTGGTGTAGGGGTTTATAGCCACTATGCAGTTTGTGAGGCTGCCGAAGGCCTCAAAATGTCCCCGAAGGCTAAACTCGTTAGTTTTAGGGTTGAGCCCCCCAACGAACAGCCTACAAAGTTCTACACTCTCCAATACCGAAGAACTCGGCCTGAGGCCTGGCTCCATGGGGGCCTGTGAATCTGGAGGGGTAGCCATCCTTGAGGATAGCGGAAGCCTCCCTTGAGGTTAGCGGAAGCCTCCACAGAGAAGGAAGGGCGGCAAAAAAGCGAACAAGTGGAACCAGGAACGCCGCAGGAGCTAGAGGATGCGCAAAGGCCGGGAAAAGTAAAAAGAGGGTCGTGTGCATCAACTGCCCTGATTCAAAAAAAAACGGTCACGTGCACTAGCTGCCCTGCTCAGAAAGCCTGTGCAAAGCACAAACTCAGTGCGCCTGCTCAGAACGGCAGAGCTCTGTGTCTGTTTCTGGCCACTAAGTCAGCCGCCCCCCAGTGAGAAGGCAAGTAACTGCAGCTGAATGGTCTTCCACAGAGGCATTTGCAGCCCCTCCCTTAACAGGGAGCCTACAGGGTGCTTTTTGCCCAGGGAATCTTGCATTTAGATTTTGTCTCAGATTCTAGGCTGCAATAAGACCCTGGGCAAATTCTGTGGCCTCCAGCCATCGCATAGGAGAACTCATCTCTTGGAGAATGCAGGCCACCTCACAAGGTAATAGTGGTCCATCAATAATATCCCAGATCCATCAAATTTTGACATGAAAGATGCTTTTAAAACAATCCTAAAGACAGGCCTCAACTGCCATGCACTTCCTGGCCCTCACCCCCTCCTTGCAAGAAAATCCTAGCCACTTGTAAGGTGCTCTCAAAAATCATTCAGATGCCCAATCCTAGAGCTTAGCCACAACTAGCATCCCCAACTTCACCCTCTGCCCCAGACACATGCATGGAACCACAGCTCCTTGGTGTAAGGGTGTGACAAATAGTTGTGAAAAATAACAATACCAGATGGGCCTAAAGAGAAATCACATTTACCACATCTCTGCTGTCACCAATACCTTTTCCCATTCTTTATTTTCTTTGGCAATTTTCCCCCCGGATACTGGAATATTTGCTTTAATATTGTGTTCCTCCCCTGTCCTCTTCCCCCCAAACCCCAAACCATTATAACCTTGCTGAAGAGAGAAAACTCATGCCTTTCCTATTTCCTCCAGTACCTAATAATGATGGCTGACATTTATAGTTGCAAAGCATTTCTCATGTGTCATCTAAGTTGACCTTCCCCAAAGCCCTGTAAGCTATCAGCTTTTCTTGTTGTTCAGTTATTTTTCTATTGTGCTTCTTCTTCATGACCCTATTTGGGATTCTCTTGGCAGAGCTACTGGAATGATTTGCCATTTTCTTCTCTGGCTCATTTTACAAATGAGGAAACTGAGGCCAACAGGGCAAAGTGACTTGCTCAGGGTCACACAGCTAGGAAGTATCTGAGGCCAGATTTGAACTCAGGAAGAGGAGTCTCCTGACTCCAGGCCCAGCGCTCTAACCACTCCATGCACTGTGTCACCTAGAGGTATAAGCTACAGATAATAAAATTCCCATTTTATATATGAGAAAAATGAGACTCATAGAGGTAATAGGATTAAGGCAGGATTATGTCACTAAGAAGTGCCAGAGCTGGGATGTGAATTCAAGTCCATCACCCAGGCCACTCTACTGCCCTAGCATCAGTCAGTCTGACCTGCCTACTATGTGCCAGGCACTGTGCTAAGCTCTGAGAGTACAAAGAAAGACAAAAGGAAGTCTGTACTCTCAAGGAGACAAGACAAATAACTACATACAAACAAGCTATACAGAGAATAACTTGGGAATACCAAACAGGAAGAAAGCACTAGAATTTAGGGTGACTGGAATAGGCTTTCTGTAGAAGATGGGATTTGAATTAGGACTTGAAAGCAGAGATGATAAGGGAGAGCATTCCAGGCACAGGAGGGCGGGCAGCCAATAAAATACCCAGAGATGGAGAAACAGCAAGGATGCCATTGTCAGGAGATTTCAGAAGACATGGTGTAGTCCAAGACTGGAAAGGTGGGGAGGAGGCAGGCTATGAAGGGCTTTGAATGCCAGAGGATTTTATATTTGATTTTGGAGGTGATAGGAAGTCACTGGAGTTTATAGATCACAGAAGTGATGTCATCAGACCGGAGCTTAAGGAAAATCACTATGATAGCTGAGTGCAACATGGAATAGAGTGAGGAGACTGGTGGCAGAGAGACCAACCACCAGACTATGGCAATAGTCCAGGCATGAGGCAACGAGGGCCTTCATCAGGGTGGGGGCAGTGTCAGAGGAGAGAAAGGGTATGAAGGATGTTACAAAAGTAAAATCTACAGACCTCAGCAACAGATTAGATATAGTGGGGGCCCAGGAGGGTGTTGAGAGAGAATAAGGAACTGAGGATGACACCTAGGGTGTGAAGATAGTGGTGTCCTCAACAGTAATAGGGAAATTAGGAGAAGGAAGGGTTTGAGGGGAAAAATAATGAGTTTAGTTTTGGACATGTGGACTTTAAGATGTCCTTGGACATGTCTATAGGACATCCAATTGCAGATACGTTAGCAACGTGAGATGAGAGGTTAGGACTGGAGAGATGAATTTAAGAATTGTCTGCGTAAGGATGATAATTGAATCCATGAGAGTTTATGAGATCACCAAGTGAAACACCAGAGAGTGAGAACCTAAGGAGGCCAAATATGGAGCCTTGGGGGGCACCTCCAGTCAGTGAGCCTGAATAGGATGATAATTGGGTGAGGAAGAATAAGAAAGAGAGAGCAATGTCATAAAAGCCTAGTGAGAAGACAATATTAAGAAGAGGGTGCAGAGAAGTCAAGAAGGATGAAGACTGAGAAAATATCATTAGATGTGGCAATTAAGAGATTACTGGTAACTTTGGAGATACCAGGTCTAGCACAATCCAGAAAACACAGGAAGCCATGCCATTGACTGGATATTATTTTGTAAAGCACAGTACTTAATCCCATGTCTAACAGCAGGTCATAGGAAATGGCCAAAGCCTGAAGATGATTAAGATCACCTGGGCGTGCCTGCTCCGGATGTCTCTTATATGTACGTATTGGCATATTATCACCTTCATGAGAATGGAAGCTCCTTCAAAGTGGGAATGATTTTTTTGCCTTTCTTTCTATACCTAGCACTCAGGACAGTCCTAATTAATGAATACATGTTAATTTACTAACTGATGTATAGTCCTTCACCAGTGTAACCTTACTCATTGGAGAGCTTCTTTTTAATTTTTTAGCAGGAAAATGACGTGATCACTCTGTTCTTTGCAGAAGTTAGAACAGTATTTTGCAGTCAGAGGACCTAGATTCCAATTCCAACTCTGCCTTTTGCACCGAAACGGTTATTGGCAGCCCACCTTATCTGCTGGGGCCTTGGTATCTTTAGCTGTGAAATAACAGTTGGCTTGGCTGACCTGGGAAAGCCTCCGCATTCTCTCACTCTCCGATTCTATGATTAGTAGGGGAGGCCATTGTGGCAGTTCAAGCTTAAAACAGTTATAAATAGGGTATCAGCAGTGGCAATGGAAAGCGAGATGAGGTTGAGAGATTGCAGAGAAAAATCACAAAGATTTATAAAAAGTGAGTCCTAATAGTGAACAAGGTAGCTAGGTGAGTCAGTGGATAGAGCGCTAGGCCTGGAAATAGAAAGACCCTAGTTCAAATCTGGCCTCAGACACTCTCCAGCTGTGTGACTCTGGGCAAGTCACTCAACCTCTGTTTGCTAATCCACTGGAGAAGGAAGTGGCAAAGCACTCCAGTATCTACCAAGAAAAGCATGGTACATGGAGTCACGAAAAATCGTGCAAAGCTAAACGACAACAAAAAATTAACAAGCAATTGAACCTCATTCATGCGTTTGTAAGGCTGTTTCCTCTGAATAGAGTAGAAATTCCTTGAAGGAAGGAATTCTCTAGGTGTCTAGGTCCAAGGGAAGGAGAATAGAAGGTGATTTTCACCCCATCCAACACTCCTGCAAATCAAAGGTAAATGTTTAACAGACAGCAATACAATCCCCTTTTAAGTTTAATCTGCATTATTCATATTTTCTTAAGTCTAGGCCCTCAATCAAACAGAAAAAAAAAACCAAGCTGTAGTTTGTAGCCTGAAGATTCCCTAAGTGTAAATGCTCACACTGACTTTGACAATCTGTTTCCAGCTGGCTCCAGTCCAGTCCAGTCCCAGGGGCCTTCTTCAACCAAGTGAGACTGGCAAGGGAGGCTCTCCTGCCTTACCTGGTGTGGAAATGGGCTCAGCAGATTTCGGCTGACTAACCAGGAACGATTTGCCTGCAAGTTATGAGCCAGCTGCATCCGGCTTCTAAGGAGAGAAGCCATTTTAGATGGCTTTTAGAAAAGGCCCCTTTCTCCATGTATCAAAGATGCCACAGGATGCATCTTGCCCAGAGGCAGTGGGTGTGAACTAAGGAAACTCTGCAGATACCTTGCAGCTTCCTTTCCCTCCACTTTTCAGAGACAAGGGGGATCAATGTCCCTTTCATCAGTTACCTCCCAAGCTTTCCCTGCCTAAGCTGTGTTTGTATGGCCCCTGGGTCCCAGCTCTAATCACTCAAACAACTGTCTGGCTTAACACCTTTTGCAGATCTGTTGAAGGTGCAAATTAGTCCCAACTTGAAATTCCTATCTGTGCTTATCTATGAATTTTATTTGCTTGCTGATTTGCTTCCTATCTCTGTATCTTTTGGATGTCTTAGGGCAGAAAACCACTCTGGCTGTAGATTAGAAATTCCTAAGGGCAGAGGCTCTGTCATTTCCCTGCACCTAGTGAGATACCACATGCAAATAGACACTCATTAAGTGTCTTTTGATAGTTCTCACACCTGGGGCTTGGTCTGGCTTTGAACCAGATTAAAGAGCCCGGTAATGGTAGCATTTGAGGATGGTGTATAGTATTTTTGTGGGTTCTTCTAATAGACACTAGAAATCCACAAACTTTTATCTCTCCTTGGAGAAGAGCAGAGCCTGGCTCCAATTTTTCCCCTCCCCCAGAGTCCATAGCTGAACTCCAGGGAAACTCCACCCTTTGATTTTCACAAGACTTCAGCTTGGGGAGTAGAGCTAGTTCAGCCCCTGATTTGCTTGGGATCATTAACAAATAGTATGGCTTTAATGGAACCAACTCTCTGAGAACAAAATGGGGGAGGGCAACGGAAAAGAACCAACAGACCACGGCCATTACAGATCCACTCTTCTTTCAAATTAGTATCCATTCCAATTTCATTATAACAGAGCGAAGTGGAAGAAATGGGTCCCTCAGAACCACAAATCAATACGTAAACCCTGATCAATGGACATGAGGCTCCTCTGGATATTTGCAATCTCTCAGAGCAGTTTGGCAGACTGGAGCAGGAAGCAATCCATTAGGTTCTGAAAAGAGGAAAGCCAATAAAGGTAGGCTAGATGTCAAATTCTCACATCCCTCATCCATCTGGTTTATGAGAGCTAGCCTCTCAAACCTCCACTTTCAGCACCTGAAGCTGGGCTCTCCTACAGATATGGAAGCTTGAATTTTAGAACATTTAATTAATTTAGTAGTCGTGGGACCAGGAATATGTGTGTGGGGGTTACGGTAGCAACAAGCAGAAATGGACAGTTTCTCCCTGGAAAATGGGAACCCTCATACAGGCCTAAATGTTTCAAAAATAGGAATAGAAAACTCCAAACCTATATGTTCCCTGGGGTCCCTGCCATCCTCCTTTAGAAAACGAAGAGCGAGGTATGCCCCTGCACTTTTCTTGATGGGGAAAGCATCTGCTTTTCATATGGCACAATTCTCACTGATACCGTGCTTTCCCCAAAGAGAAACTTCAGCGTGTAGCCATGATTAGTCACAGGCTGCATCTGTCACACTTTATCATATTCCAGCTAAATGAGCTATCATAGCATCCCATGAATTACTGACACATTTTGGAGTCTATTCCTAACCTGCGACCAAGATTTATGGCGACCGCCACCACAAATCCCAAGGTGACTTGTCCACTTAGAAATGTGGACTGAAATCGCACAAGGCTATCACTAGGCTATGACATGGCAGTCTTGCAATTAGCTACTCTCCAGGGCTAAATGACAATTTATGCCCAGTAAAAACCAGAAAGAATATCAAAAATACAGCTATTAGGATTTTATATGTGTGTATGTAAACACGTACAAATATGTATATATGTATATATGTGTATATGTATATATGTGTGTATATATGTGTCTGTATGTATGTATTATAGACTGCAGTTGAGTTTTAATATTTTCTGGATGCATTAGTCAAGACAGCTGGGAAAAAAAAGGTGAATTTGGTCTCCAGGGGCTTTGGTTTTCATAGTCCCATCTGAAGAAGTCTCATTTTGAACTCCACTTGGTACTTAATTCATTGAGGACTCAAGTATTTGGAAGTATACATGAAGTATTTTGGACTTGCGGCTGGCTCCCAGAAGGGAACATCTGCCAAAAGCTTCCCCCCACTAAGCTAGCCCTTCAGTGAAGTCTGGTGCTTCCAAACACTGCTGGAGGAGAAAGTTGGATGAAGAAGGCATTGGGGGTTAAAAGGCTGTTGACTATTTGAGATGAGGGGGAAAATGTGCTATGTGGCATCCAAACCTGGTGGGGAAGGAAAACTCAGAGTTAAGAAGAGGTTGTGAAAAATTTGTGCCTGGAGAAATTGAGTCAATTGTTCCACTGGGAGTTTGGGAGGAAAGAACAGATGATATTAAGCTTCGACATTCAGAAGAATGATTTTAGTTCTACATTATCCTGTAATTATTACAGCTCTGCGGGCCCCTGCTTTTTCTGCACAGCCTCCATTTCTGCCGAATGGCTTAGCATACCTACAGTGAGAAAATATGTAGAAAGGAAAAACTCAATGAATTTAATAATCTGTAGTTGGCTCCACTGCCTTAGGAGAGGATTCTAAAAATATATAAATTATTTCAGGGTCACTTAAACTGCTAGCAAAGAATGTAGTTATTGGTTAGGGTAATGAAGACTGAAGCTAATACTCAAAGTGACACTCCCCCCCAAATTAAAAGGGAAAGTTTGCAACTACTGCAGCATTCATTTCTAAAGTGCTTAGAGAGCAGAATGTTCAGATACTGTGGGCAGTTAGACGTTGGTGAGCACAATTCCCCTCTTAGGCTTTTAAAGGGCAGAATTTTTCTTTGTTCTGCAATCACTGCGCATGTAGAACCCCTATCACTTAAGTCTGGAGGAGCAGCAGGGTTATATCAGAAATTCACAACCAGTGCCATTTTGGAAAGCACTGGGAAGGGCAAACAGGCCAAGGACAGCAGCTGACCCTTTGGATTTCCTACTAGCCCAAGGATGACGCAGTTCCCACTTGGAAACACAAGAAGCGCTGGTTATCGCAGTGGTAGAGCGACCTGATGGTCAAGTTTTTGAGTTAGGACCCAAAGGACATGACTAGGACTTTGGGAAAATCACTGTCAGGGAAATGAAAAGGAACAGCACTACTCTTACCCAAAATGAGCTTTCATATAGTCAGTCAACAAGAATTTATTAAGTGTTTACTCTACGCCAGGCATTGTGTTAAGTGCTAGGGATATGATGAGAGACAAAGCTGTCCTCAAGGGTTTCATGTGCTAATATAGAACATGAAATAATATCACTCAATGCCTGATAAGCAACAGCTGGATGCTTCAACAGCTCTATATTTCAAGATGGATCGTCTTTGGATTTCACAGGACAGCTGGATCTGCTCCTACATCCCAAATCATATGGAATACACAAATATGGTTGGTTTCATTTATGCAGGTGTTGTCTATGGCTGCTTGGTGGAATGGGGACACATGCTGGACATACCCCTCACAGTGCTGCCTTACTTGGCCCACAATGTTCCAAATTTTGCTTTTCTTCTGGTAGACTATGTCAGTGTTGCCTTAGCCTTGCCATATGCACCTCTGCTGTCCAGAGATAAGCACAGAGATGTGAAGACGGGAGCAGAAGGCCCCTGCTTGCATCTACTGTCTCCAAGAAAAAGAACTGAGCCATCCACCTATGTATCAGGATTGCGGGGTGTTAGATTTGGAGTCAGAGGCTTGGGTGTGAAGCTTGACTCAGCTTCTTACTATCTGGGTCACTTTACCACTCAGAGTCTGTTTCCTCCCTTGTAGGATGAGTGGATGTCTAGGGTTCCTTCAAGCTCTAAGACTACAATCCTCTTTGCCTTGGTCTTTCCTAGAAATCAGTTTTAACATGGAGCCGATAAGCCTACTTTCCCTTTAGTTCTACCACCACACCATAAAGTTGGAGAGGAAAAAATGATCTCCCATTGCTTCCTTGTGTTTCTCTTATAGAGTGGTTAGGTTAAAAAAAAAACCAAAGCAAAATGGTATCATTATGGATTAACAGAAGAGGTTGGACATTGCCCACTTGAAGAAGTTTTCCTGTTCATGCAAACCCTATGGGGAAGCATCTGAACTTGTATCCATAAGAGAGGAAATGCTGAGGATTAACCTGAAAGGGTCACCTGTCTACCGAGTAGACATAGTTTTTCCCAGTGGGTTGGGTTAGCTGCAAGATCCCAATTTTAGTGCTCCAAATTCCCTTTTCTCTGCCCCTACAGAGATTTTTTTTAAAAATTTCCCTATCTATGGGCCCATTTTTCATTTGAGTCTCTTAAGGCTGTCTGGCTTTTTAATGTAATGGTCATCTTCATATCTTAATAAAACAAAAATTGAATTATATGCACGACTGGGCAAGCATGACATGGCTTTCGCGAGCATATGTAAGGTGTGGAAACCTGGGGAAAAACCTATTCAATCGAGGTTCTACCTCAGCACGCTGCAATGCACTGGAAATGAGTTCCGGTTTAATGGCACTGAATAAGAGGGTAGTGGGGAAAGGGGGAGATCACGGATTGGAACCTAATTAAAAACACCTGATAAAAACGCATGGTGCCAGATGGTAAAGTCAATTTCCCAGTACTCTACTGGCCCAGGGACGGAATGCGCTGACATTCCACAAGGATAGGCTGATAACATCAGCAGCAAAACCAAAAGGATTCTTTAATGGGGTTAGACTTTCTGTTTAAAACTACTTTGATTCTCTATTTTCATCAGCTTCCCAAACTCTACACCACCTTAGAGCACCTCTTTTATTACTATTGAATATCCTCAATATTCATGTAAAAATTAAATAGTAACAATAGTACCCTAATACAATGGTGAGAGGATTATTGTAATGTGACCCAACTACGTTATCTTTCCTTGGAATAATTATTTCTCTTCATTTTTAAGAGCAAAAATATGTTATTACTATATAAATTTGTACTGAAGCATTGAGGACTGACAGGGAGCTGCTGTACAAAACCTGCTTTGTACAAAATCTCAAAATGGGAGTAGGGATCACAAAGAGCCTTTATAGTTTCCTCATGAACAGGCTGTACCATCATAACCGTATTTCCTTTTTTGACTGATTCACCAGGAGATCGCTGTGGACCGAAGAAACCTGGACTTTGCCAAAGCACCTGAGAGATTCTCTTTCACTACTTGTGTGGACAAAATGGAGTGGGGGAAAGGAGGGAGGGAGGGAGAGAAAGAGAAGGGACAGGGGAGGGGAGAGGCTGGATACCAGTACAGGCAGGCACATTGTGGCCAGACTCAGGCCATTCTCATGAATGGTTCCATGTTAGCTTGGACAAAGGTCTCTAGTGGAGTGGCCCAGGGATCTAAGCTCAGCCCTGTGACATTCAACCTTTTTTATCAATGAGTTGGATAGAGGCATAGGTGGCTCACCTGTTAAAGTAGCAGGGACAAGTAACATATTGGAAGACAGTCAAGATTGAAAAAGATTTTGCAAGTTCGATATCAGCCAAAAGAGTAGCTAAAAAAAAGTAACTAGCAAGCCCAGGGCTCAAGACTAATCCTGCCCTGCCTGAGTCACATGACAGCTGAACTCTTCAGGTTTGAGAGCCACAGCACAGGAAGGACAATGAAGGCCTGAGAGCATCCAGAGACAGGTGACCACGATGGTGAAGGACCTCAAAATTGGGCTAACTGTGGACTTGTGGAAAGATCTGCAAATGTTTAATCTGGAAAATAAAAGATTTCCAGGGGAATCGGAGTATTTTAAAGGCTGTTGTGTGAAAGAAGGATTATGTTTCTTTTTGCTCAGCTTCAGAAGGCTAAACTACGTCCAAACAAGCTATATACAGGTTCAACAGAGGGGAAGACACTAGAATTCCAAGGGACTGGGTTTAAGAGGAATAGCAAGTTGTGCATAAGAGATTTGCAGTTTCATGTACAATCATCTTTTTTCTATTCAACTATGTTATGGAAATGCCTGTTTTATTTCTTAAGTTCAGAATAAAGTAAACAACATTTTAAAAGGGATAGAATCAGAATAGAATATTAGAAAACGAATATAAATAAATAAAAAGACGGATTGGGAAAGGCTTCCTGCAGAAGGTGGGATTTTCCCTTCCAACCCTAATGCTCTGTGCTCATTATAGCTCCATCTCCTTAAGTGGAAATGAAATCCTGAGAACGCCATGAAAAACTTAAATGCAAGTAATTACCTGCGATTTTGTACAATATGTTCCCATATTTTATGGGTAGGATTAAGTAGTAGTATGTATTAATGATTTTCTTTGTCAGGCTTATTGCCACCTGAGCACTTCACGTAAAGCTTGAACTGCTTCATAAGAAAGAAAAAAGAAAACTGTGATACATGAATACTTATATGTATGTGCATTTGTATATATTCATGGTGGAAATTGCAGAGGAAGAGAGACTGTCAGGAGGTTAAGGGTGGCATGTCCTTAGCAGCCAACTGTGCCAACAACAAGCAACTTGTAAAACCCTGGTAGAAGAACATTCATTTTTCTTTTCTCCTTGCTGTGTCCTTTCTAGGATAACATGTAATTTACAGTTGACCAAGGCTTTCAAAAAACCTCCAAGAAAAAAAAATAGATTGGCCTTTTGTAAGTGAACAATACTGAACAGTAAATTTCCTGGATTTTATGGTTTTTCCTCTCCAAAGAAATTGGGGGTAGGGATGGGAGAAGCATCTTGCTTTCCAATTCATCTTAGGTAGAGAAGAACCTTTACAAAGAAGTCTGGTTGGTGTCAGAACAGCAGCTTCGTGAAGCTAGTTGAATCCTAGGTTGATAAGGTTACTAGTTTGGTTTCAAAATAGGATTTTCTAACATCTTTCATTTTATTGTTGTTCAATTGTATCTAACTCTTCGTGACCCTTTTTTTGGGGGGGTCTTGTCAAAGATAAGGAAGTGGTTTGCCATTTCCTTTCCTAGCTCATTTGACAGATGAGGAAACTCCGGCAAACAGGGTGAGATGATGTGAAAGATGTCTTGGAGGTACAATTAGTAGGACTTGGTGACTTCCCAGATATGAGGGACAGAGGAAGAAAGAGTCAAAAGTAAGTTGATGGTTTTGTGTGTAAGTACCTAGGAAGAAGATTATACCATTAACAAAAACAGGCAAGTTGAGAGAAGAGGCAGATTTGGGGAGGGGAGGAATGATAAAGCAGTAGTACCACTCTGAGGATGAAACTTGCACCCGGCATTATTAGAGAGTTGGCCCCCTTCCCTGGAGTCCACACAACTCACAGCACTAGTGCATTTGCTCCAAAATAAGGCTCTTTCGCTTTGTGTTTCTCAGGTCTATCACTCACTTGGCCCAGCAGCTCCTCCAGTGCTGGTTCCTGCCTCTCCACTGTTCTGGCTTGCATGCTTAGAGCTCCCTGCTAGGCCAGGTAATAACAAAAGCATCTGGAGTTGAAGTGAGGACAACAAACAGATGTGAAATGGAACAGGTTTGATGTTACCTCTATAGCTCTCTATTTTTATTGATGGAAGCGGAAATTCTGCCTGTGAACCATCATGTCTGATATGTTAGCTGAGGCATTTGCCTTATTAAATAGACACACAAGAAATCAGTACTGGAGGCAATGCCATTTGAAAGTTACTCAGAAATCAATTTTTGAGATATCTCGAAATGGGAAATTTCCAAAAAGAACAGGAAAAGATAATAAAAGATATTACTACTTAAAAAAAGATAACTGAGAAAATATCCGCAGCTCCAGATGCAGAGGTTCACTTTCTGATCTCTGGGAAATCTTCCTGAGGATGGCCAACAGTGTCAAGATCAATGACATTCTTAGCAAAAAGCCAAGAAGGAAACAAGCAGGCTTCCCCAGGTGATCGCCATTTTAATGGTAAACAATTGTCCAGGGTGGGGTTGGGGAGGGGGGCTGGAAGTGATCACTATGATCACTATGCTTCTCTAAGCCTAGCCACAGAGCCACTTTCCACGGGGGATTTTTCTTTGTTTTTAATTGCATTCTTTAATCGTCCCTGCTGGACACCACTCTATTTATTCCTGACCTTTTCTCAAGCTTGTCAGACTTGTTTTGACATTTACTCCGGTCTTGTCATTTGTTATCATCCAGGAATTTAATGTGCAGCCTCCCTTGTCACTTTAGGGAAAAAAATGGAATGTTAACAAACACAGAATTGAATCTGGTGGAATACAATTCAATATCCCACATTAACCTTGAACTCTGGTTAACATCTCTCACCTTGGCTCCTTGTCTCTGCCTGCACCATCACTGAGGTTCAGATAAGAAAGGAAAGGTCAGGAGGTGGGCCCAATACAAGGGGCTTCCTCCTCACCTGTGGGAAGGTCAAATTTTGGGAGTTATTAAAATGACAGTGCTTATATTCTTGGTCTTTAAAAATGCCACATGGCATGCTCAAGCAAGCCATATACTGCTTAGGATCCCCCCCTCCCAAGACCCCATCCCAGTCCCCACTGGGGAATGTCTTGCCAATGCTGAGAAAATATTCCTCCATTGTGTCTTCCCTGTGAAGGCTGAAAAACCTGTTCAAGGTCTTTTTCACCAGCATTTTCTTCTTGCTGCACCCTCTCAGTTATGGTTCACTGGAGTACTTTGTGGGTGATTAAATTCAAATTTATTTTTCTATCAATATAAGGTTCTGAAATGTGCCCTAATGCCCATAAGCTGTATTTTGTGCTATACAGATAATAGGATAATTTTCCTAATGAAAATACTTAATATATGCTATACCAGGGAAGTTTTAAATTGTGGTAATAACTCCTTTTTTGGTATCTGCAGTCTCTACTTTTTTGATTTAACTTTTTGTAAAAATGGCTAGTGATTTTGCTGATTATCCTCAAATGGCTCAATATACACATTCTTAATGATACTATGAATAAATTTGTCAACATTTTGCTGGATAAAACACCTATTTGGGGGAGTTTATAAACAGCTTACAAAATCTACTCAAAATAAACTCCTTTAAAAATGTTGCTGACAATCTGCTTTTCAAGCCAATTTTTAGAATAAAAGTAGCTATTTTTAATTGAGATAAGTTTTTTGTTTTAAATGAGCAATTTACTAATTTCAGACAGTATTTATGTGCACTTAGATCTTTTTTTTTGAAAGAAAACCTTTCGAGAGGAAATATCTGCTAAGCCTTAGGCCCTCTGTGGGAAGCCACTACTCTGCTCAGGCCCTTCAGTAACTGTTTATGAAAATGTGATGGAAAGTGTGTGTCTGACATCGGGCTGATGGCATTGGTCCATGGCTTCTACAGTGATGTAGGAAGGAGGAGATGGGATCAAGAGCTGGAAAAACAGGAAAACCTGAGATCAGCAGACCTGGGGAATACCTAGACTTCTCTTTTGGTGGGAAGAATACGCCACTGAATAGTTTGAATTAATACAAAAGCCAAGAGGTGGGACTACCCTAACTAGAGGACTCTTTATTTTACAGGACCCAAAATGGGTTGATGGGAACTATCTGCTCTTCACCTCCCAACCTTCAACTACCAAGTTCTGCCAGGACTCAGTGCTGGCCCATAGTAAGCAGCTAGAAGCAACTGTCTACTTCCCATCTTTGTCTGTCATGGAGGCAAGAGAAAAAAAGTCACTCATTGTAGACACTCACTGCATACAAAGTAATTTTTTCCAATTTGTTCAGCTATCAGAGTCAGGTATTGAATTTCTGAGAAGTTATCATCTCACCCCAGCTTATCACATGGTCTAGTTAGCAAAAGTCCCTTCATTCATTCACTGAGATTGGGTCCCTTCCTCATCCAGGCTGGAAGTGTAATGACCTTTCACAGGCCCAATCCTAATACCCATTACCATGGAAGCATTGACCTGCTCTGTTTCCAGCCTCAGATGTTTTGCCTTCCCCAAAGACAGCACATCTGAGAGCTCACCATACGGATGCCCACCACCCAATCTGGCCTGGCCTACAGCAGCTAAAAAATCCAGAGCTCCAGCAATTCATCAACGTTAGCTTTTCCGTTAGCAGAGATTACAGATGTGTGCCACCATACCTGGCAAAAATCCATTTTGAATGTAATTTGTATCCACTCTTGTTTCCCATTCTGTAAGGTCAATTACACTTTCTGTTTCAACTCAATTTATGACTGAAGGGGAAGTTTATTTATGACCGAAGGGGAAGATTATTATTTATGCAGTGTGTGTGTGAAATCTGGGAAGCTTCCTGGAGATGGTAGCTTTAGAGTTGTTTGTTAAAGGATGGACAGGAATTGAAAAAGGAGGGATGACATTGGAGGAATAGGAAACCATGGGGACAAATACTTAGAAGCTGTGTTGGGGGAGAGGCAAAGAAGAATTTTTCATGTTAAGGAGGTGGAATTGAGAAGACTCAACAGTGGAGGGTGGCACAGTGAAGAGTTGAGAAGTTTAGGAAAGAATAAAGGGAATATTGGTGATAATTCCAAATGGCAATTCACAGATCACGTTATAGTTAACCATTTTTTTGGGCTACCGGTCACTTCAGCAACACAAAGACAAATCTGTGGAAGTTGAGATGAGACATTTCCCAGGCTCATGATTTTGGTTGAAGATTCTTGATGCTACAATTCTAAGAATGGTATAAATGAGGAGACAGATCAGATGATAAGATAAGGTTACAAAAGGCAGTTTTCATTTCTATTAGCATTGCTCAGAGGCTACAATAATTCAGGGATGCAGGCAAGGAAAAAATGAAGCCTATACCTACTTCCTCCAGAGGTACACTGTGGATAAATGGGATAAAATACGTGAAAGTTATAAATTAGTGCAGTATAGATAAAGTTGAATAGCAGCTCATCAACAAAAGCCTGCCTCCCGCCGCTAACAAAGGGCAGTGAGTTCAAAGTCTTGCACTCAACAATCCAACAGTCCTTTCCTTCCTTCACAGGGATAAGATAATATATGCATAACACTACAAGCTCTCCTCGAAGAAAAGCCCCAAGTAAACACAAGGTGATCTTACTCCAATCGCCACCTATAATTACATGATTTGTGGTGTTTTCTCTATTGTGTTTGTTATCTGACTACTCTATTGATTTCCCCTTGATTCATCCCTTCCAGATTAAGTGATGCATGATTTGCTTACAGTTTGATATTATGCTGTCAGTTTAAGTAACATCAGTGTGAACCAATACACATAACTCCTAGGACTGCCAAATAGTAAACATGTCAAAACCAGAAGAAGTGCCTTCCTCCATGTAATAACAACTTATATCTCTCATCAAAAGCTGCTTATGGAATTTCCACATACTCTGTAGCTATCTGACTTCTGGGTGGAGGACTCTGTTCAAGCTTCATAATATTTTGACAAAAATATTCTCCCACCAGTCCTTGGGGAATTAAAGCTCGCTACTACCAAACCTCCATATTGGGGTAGGTCTCAGGGTGAGTGAAGGTGGGGGTAACAGTCAAGGCTTTGGTAATGAATGCTAAGGAATCCGGAGTTGCAATGCACTGAGTTCAGAATTTCATTGATTCATACTCAAATTTGAATCCACCTCTACAAAGCCTGGATCAGGCTTTGTTTGCATGAGTGTGACCAGAGCAGCAGTGATTCATTCTTTTGGTGTGACTGGTCCAGCTGGAAGAATACCACTGACATAAGTTACACACTTTGTCAGGTCCACAATCTGTTCTTTCTTGCTCGATCGGCCTATTGGTTGCTTCTACCTCCTCAAGATCTCGTCTTCGTTCCCTTTTCTCCACTCATGTGGCAGCGAATGTAGCTTAGACTTAATCATTCTCATCATGGCACCTGCAAAAGTTGCCTGATTAGATGGCCTGCTTCCTGTCTCTCACTTCTATGATACATCCTCAAAATCATCACAAAAAAACCTTCACAAGGAACTGCGAGGAAATCCAAAAGAATCAGAATCTATCACACAACTATGTTCTAGCAGAATCGAGAATTTGAACATAATGGAAGAATACCTACAAGCATATTGTCATGAAAAGAAAACTGTTTAGAATATGTCAATAAATGGCTCCATTTGGTCCCCAGTTACAAGCCAAGACAGGGAGAAGGATCAGACAGAGAAGGGACAGTTTAGGGAACAGGTGAGCTTCTGAATACCATCCAAGTTCCACAGGTAACTAGAGAATACAGAAAATTCACACTCAGGCTGGTTCATATCTGTTCAGCCATGGGCCTTGAGTGTAGCAGTGATTCAGGAGAGGAGACAAAGACTTTTGAATCTGCTCATCTGTTGTTCTCCCTCAGCAAACTGAATTTTTTGTTTTTGAATTTAATTGCCTGAGTTTTTTTTGGGGGGGGGGAGGATTTGGCTTTCCCCACTCTTGAATAAAGGGATACAAAACATGAGAGGCTGTGTGCATGACTACACATTTGTACTGCAACAGAGGGTTATTCTAAAATTGCATCATTCACTTCAAGAAAGCACCTTATTAAGCAATTCATTAAACACTTAATAAGAATTTTGCTAAGTAGAAGTCCCTGTGTTAGGTGCTAAGGATTCCAGAGACAAGGAAAACAACAGTCTCGATCCTCTAGGGCAGACCTACTATGTGGGGATACATAATAAGCAGATAAATAAATACACATTAATCAGAGAAAAGGGAAAGCTCTGCTAACTAGGGGGATCAGGAAAAGCTTCAAGTAGGAGTTGGTACTTGCAGAGCTGTGGAGGAAGGTTGGAATTCAAAGAGGTTTAGATAAGGTGGGAACATGTTCTAAGGATGGAGACATACAAAGGTAGAAAGGTAGGAGATGAAATGCCAGCTCAGGTTGTCTGGAATGTGGAATGTGTGGAAGGAAAGAATGCAGGAAATACAGAAAGGTAGTCCTGAGCCAGCTAGCAAAGGACTTGAAATGTTAAGCTGAGGCCTTTGGATTTTATCCCAAAGGCAATAGGTACCTGAGCAGAATGACAGAGTCAAACTTGCAATGTAAAAAAAAAAGTTTCATTTATGCCTTTTGTTTTATTATGCTAGTCTTTCCCCATAGACCCCCATTCCTATACCTTGCCTTCATTGTGAAAGGACCTCCTATTTTCCTATTTTTTTAAAGCTGATACGGTCTTTTATTTAGGTCTTATAACCATTTGGAAATTATTGTGGTATATCGCATAAAATGATGGTTTAAATCGATCTTGGGGTGGGGGGGGAAGTGGAAAGGGCAGTTGCTCTCTTCAGTTTTCCCAGCAGATCTTTCCCCAAACAATTTATGTTCTGAGGCTTATCCAGCAACAGGTTACTCATTAAGTTATGGCTGATTCTTGGTTAGGACCTACTTTCCCTTTTAAACCAATAAAAAACAGTTTCTGCTGATTACAGGGTCATCCTCTTATTTAAAATCTGGAAGCGCTATCACCCTCCATTCCTTGTCTTTAGCATTTTCCCCAGAAAATTCTAGACCATGTTCTTCCAAACAAATTATATTATTTTGTCTGATTCCACTAAGTTTCACCTCAGTAATTTGACTAGTATTAGCACTGCATGTATAAACTGCTTTCGGTAGTATTGTCATTCACAATTATGTCCTAGCAAAACTGAGAATCTGAAGAAAAGAGATGATTACCTACAAACAGATTGTCATGGAAAGAATGCTGACTGTTTACAATGTGGCAACGTTTTCTTATATTTATATGTCTTCAATGTTTCTTGGTAGAATGACTCCTTTCCACTTTATGTCTTTTGTAGTTATTTAGACTGAAATTTCTTTCTAGTATTTCCTCTTAGCTTTTGTTAATTCTACATAAAAAAGACAGTAGTTTGTGGATTTATTTTGTGTTTTGATACTTTACTGACGATCTTATCCATTTCAATTAATTTCTTTATTTTCTAGGGTTATCTAAATAAGCCATCAAATCATCTGCAAACAGGGCTTTTTTCCAGCTAACATGGATGCCTGTAATTTCTTCCTCTTAATGCAATCACTTGCATTTCTAGAACTGTGCCAAATAGTAGTGCGTGCGTGTGTGTGTGTGTATGTGTGTGTATAAGAGTATTTTTGCTTTATCCCTTCATTTTAGAGGGAAAATTTCTTATGTCTCTCCATTGCAAAAAAGCTAGCTTTTTACTTTCAATATATTCTTTTTATCCCATTAAAATAATAGCCCTTCTATGCTGTTACTTTTTTTTAGGGTTTTTAGCATAAATAGATACTATATCTTATTAGATTTTTTTCTATATCTATTGATACAATAGTGTGCTTTTGCTATTATAACTATGACTAATTATGTTGATTGTTTTCCAATTAATGACACATTCTTGTATCTCTAGCAAAATCTACTTTATGCTGAATTATAAATATATACATATGTGTGCAAATTTATATATATACATATATATGGAGAAGGAGCGAGAGAGAGAGAAAGAGAGAGAGAGAGAGAGGAAAAGGGAAAGAATATACTATAGTCTTTTTCTAGGATTTTATTTAATTTTTTCATAAATAGTCTTTAGTAATATTGGTCTAAAATTTTGAGTTTCTTTAACCCTTTTTGTTGTAATAACAGTTTGGTAGAATAAATTCTAAATTATTGGGAATAGTTTGTGTTCCATAGATATTAGTCAATCTATCTTTAAGCATTTGCTAAGACTTACCTAGAGATTTTTTCTGGAACCAGAATTTTTTTTTGATAGTTGCTAAATGACTTCTTCAATTTCTCTTTCTGAGACTGGGTTAAGACTTCTATTTTAGGGGGTTAATTTGGGTATTTTATATTGTTGTGACAGAGACGAGAGGAGCATTATATTTTCTTATATGTAAGCCTTCATGAAAGATCTGCCAAATACTAACAACGTTCTTCTAGGTCTTTCAATGTTTTATGGATCCCAGGGCAGCACACAGGCTGACAATGACACTGCTCCAGGTGGTAACCAGAGGGACTGAATGTTAAGGTGCATGTCTACTCCACATATATTCAGGCTAGTCAACCTAACCAGGTCAGCTTCTAAAAATGAGGAGGACTATAGGAAAAGACAATATAATAAAAAATGCCATTACTAGGGATTCCAAGAAACACATTTATCCATGTTTGTACGCTGAGTGTGGCATTCATTTGCCTACACAGACGGAGAACAGGTGTGTTCAAAGCAGCAAACATTTACAATGTTACCTAAATGTCTAATTCATGCTATAGATTGAATGTTTTATGCTGATGTTTATTTAACTCATAGAGGCTAGGGAATAGGGACTGGACTTATTTGCTGCTGTTGTTCTATTGTGTCTGACTATTTGTGACCCCATTTGGGGTTTTCTTGGTAAAGATACTAGAGTAGTTTGCCATTTCCTTCTCCAGCTCATTTTATAGATGAGTAAACTGAGGCAAACAGGGTTAAGTGACTTGCTCACGGTCACACAGCTACCAAGTGTCTGAGGCCAGATTTGAACTCATGAAGAGGAGTCTTCCTGACTTCTGCCCTAGCACTCTGTGCACCATGCTGCCCCCTAGCTGCCCGATAATGCAGGTATCCACTACCTTTCCTACAAGTCAATAACAGAATATGTAGCCACTGTAAAACCTGATGAATAGTGAGTTTCTAGTTAGGCTAAGGAAGCCTCTGCACAGATAAACTAAGTGGGCACTAGACTAGGCCTGCCTCCTTTGTACTTGTAACATCCTCTGAAAACTCAGGGCAGCCATGCCGCCTGGTACCCAACCTAAATGGCCATGGAGAATGGGCTTGACCCAGAATGGTCAAGGGTGAGTCTTTATGCATTCCCTCATGAAGCTGGTTAGAAATTATAGAATCATATCAAATTGGAAAATCTTTTTTAAACACTTACTATAGGTCAGGCTCTGTGTGAAATACTAGGATAGGGGTGAAGAACCTGCAGGCCTCAAGGCTACCTGGCTATAAAGATAGAAACACAAAGAATCCCTGCCCTCAAGGAGCTTATATTCTAGTATTGACAAAGAAAAAGAAGAAAAACAAGGGCCTAATAACAATGGCTAGCTAGCATTGATGTAGTACTCCAAGGCTGGCAAAGAGTTTCCCTGTAATATCTCATTTGATCACATGGACACAGAGAAGTAGTGGGAGTGGGAAGCATTACCAAGTAGGCAGAAAAGGGCTCTTCTTGGAGGTGCACTTTGAGCTGAGCTTTGCTGGAGGGTGTCAGGGATTCTAAGGGGGAGACAATTCAAGGCATGAGAAAGAGCCTGTACATAGACCTGGAGTGGCAGACGGAATGTTCCATATGGAGAAGAGTAAGGATGCAATGCGTGGAAGTGTGTAGAGAGAAATAATTACTAATCAGTCTGGATGAGATATTCTTTTTTTCCCCTCTTTCTATTTCTTTATTTTTGTTTATTTTTTAGTTTTCAACATTGATTTCCACAAGATTTTGAGTTACAAATTTTCTCCCCATTTCCACCCTCCCCCACCCCAAGATGGCATGTATTCTGATTGCCTTTTTCCCTGTCTGCCCTCCCTTCTGTCACGCCACTCCCCCCTTATCCCCTTTCCCCTTACTTTCTTGTAGGGCAAGATAGATTCCTGTACTCCATTGCTTGTATATCTTATTTCCCAGTTGCATGTAAAAAACAACTTTTTTTGAGCATTTGTTTTTAGAACTTTGAGTTCCAAATTTTCTCCCTTCTTCCCTCCCCACCCAACCGCCTTGAGAAGGCAAGCAATTCGACATAGGCCACACATGTATCATTATGCAAAACACTTCCATAACAGTCATGTTGTGAAAGACTAACTGTATTTCCCTCCATCCCACCCTGTTCGACTTTATTCAATTTTCTCCCTTGACCCTGTCCCTTTTCAAAAGTGTTTGCTTTTGATTACCTCCTCCCCTGATCTGTACTCCTTTCTATCATCCCCCTCTCTTATCCCCTTCCTCCTACTTTCCTGTGGGGTAAGATACCCAATTGAGTGTATATGTTATTCCCTCCTTGTGTCAAATCTGATGAGAGCAAGATTCACTCATTCCCCCTCACCTGCTCCCTCTTCCCTTCCAATAGAAATGCTTTTTCTTACCACTTTTATGTGAGATAATTTACCCCATTCCATCTCTCCCTTTCTCCTCCTAATATATTTATCTCTCACCCCTTAATTGTATTTATTTATTTTTAGATATCATCTCTTCATATTCAACTCACCCTGTGCTCTTGCTCTTTCTCTCTCTCTCTCTCTCTCTCTCTTTCTCTCTCTCTCCCCCCTCTCCCTCTCCCCCTCTCCCTCTCCCTCTCCATATATATATATATATATATATATATATATATATATATATATATATATATATATATATATATATATATATACACACACACACATATATACACATATACCCTTCAACTACCCTTATACTTAGAAAGGTTTCATGAGTTACAAATATCATCTTTCCATGTAGGAATGTAACCAAAACAGTTCAACTTTAGTAAACCCCTTATTATTTATCTTTCCTGTTTACCTCTTCATGCTTCTCTTGATTCTTGTATTTGAAAGTCAAATTTTCTCTTCAGCTCTGGTCTTTTCTTTTTCAAGAATGCTTGAAAGTCCTCTATTTTATTGAAAATCCGTATTTTGTCCTGGAGTGTTATACTCAGTTTTGCTGGGTAGGTGATTCTTGGTTTTAATCCTAGCTCCTTTGACCTCCAGAATATCATATTCCAGGCCCTTCGGCCCCTTGATGTAGAAGCTGCTAGATCTTGCGTTATCCTGATTGTGTTTCCAACATACTCAAATTGTTTCTTTCTGGCTGCTTGCAATATTTTCTCCTTGACTTGGGAACTCTGGAATTTGGCTATAATATTCCTAGGAGTTTTCTTCTTGGGAGCTTTTTCAAGAGGTGATCAGTGAAGTCTTTCAATTTCTATTTTACCCTCTGTTTCAAGAGCATCAGGGTAGTTTTCCTTGATAACTGCTTGAAAGATGATGTCTAGGCTCTTTTTTGATCATGGCTTTCAGGTAGTCCAATAATTTTTAAATTGTCTCTCCTGGATCTATTTTCCAGGTCAGTGGTTTTTCCAATGAGATATTTCACATTGTCTTCCATTTTTTATTCCTTTGCTTCTGTTTTATAATATCTTGATTTCTCATAAAGTCACTAGCTTCCACTTGCTCCATCCTAATTTTTAAGGTAGTATTTTCTTCAGTGGTCTTTTGGACCTCCTTTTCCATTTGGCTAATTCTGCCTTTCAAGGCATTCTTCTCCTCATTGCCTTTTTGAAGCTCTTTTTCCATTTGAGTTAGTCTATTTTTAAGGGGTTATTTTCTTCAGTATTTTTTGGGTCTCCTTTAGCAAGCCATTGACTTGTTTTTCATGATTTTCTTGCATTACTCTCATTTCTCTTCTCAATTTTTCCTTTACTTCTCTTACTTGCCTTTCCAAATCCTTTTTGAGCTATTCCATGGCCTGAGACCAATTCATATTTTTCTTGGAGGCTTTTGATGTGGGCTCTTAGACTTTGTTGACTTCTTCTGACTAAGTTTTGATCTTCTTTGTCACCAAAAAAGATACAATAGTCTGAGTCTTTTGCTTCCTGGCCATGTTCCCAGCCAACTACTTGACCCTTGAGGTGTTTGTCAGGGTATGACTGGCTTCAGAATGGTGAGTGCTTTGTCCCAAGCTTCAGGGCAAGCTCTGCCACACCAGCACTCCCCCTCCCCAAGAACTGCCAACCAGGACCGTGACCCAGATCCAAGCAGGGCAAAGCAAGGGAACGCTGCCTCTGTGCCAGCAAAGTGCTCCTTGTACTCCTGCTCTGATCCACTGCTTGATTCCTCTCACCAGGGCTGGGGTCAGAAGCAACTGTAGCTGGAGCTCTGGAAGCAGCCTCAGGAGCTTCCTGCTGCTGCAGCCACTGCACTGCACTACCTCCTCCGCCCCCAGGGCTGGGGAAAACCACACACTCCTCTTACCTGATCCAGCACTTTTCCTACTGACCTGCTAAGTTGTGTTTGGCGTTTGTGGGTTGAGAAGTCTGATAGGTGCCACAGCTCAGTGATTTGGGGCCCTACGGCTTGCTCTGCCCAATCTCCTCAGCACTTGGTCTGTACTGGTACAGCCCATGCTGGGCTGCGCTCTGCTCCCAGCACCGTACACACCATACATTAGACCATTCCCAGTGACCATCCAGGCAGTCCTGAGCTGGAGACCTGCTTCTCTCTGCTATTTAGTGGGTTCCACAGCTCTGTAATTTGTTCAGAGCCATTTTTACAGGTGTTTGGAGGGATTTGGGGAAGAGCCTAAGGGAGTCCCTGCTTTCTTGCTGCCATCTTGGCTCCGCCCCCTATCCTGGATGAGACATTCTTAAGCTAGGGCATGCAGACCCCCAAGGGCTCTGTAAATAGACTTCAGGGGAGCTGTGAATTTGTTTTCTTTACATTCGGATAAATATATTTCAATATAATGTGTTTCCCTTGTACTTCTATGTATTTTATTTAATGCATTTAAAAACACAATTTGAGAAGGGGTCCATGGGCTTCAGCAGACTGGTGCGCACATGGATACAGGACACAGAAATGGTTGAAAACTCTTATACATAGCTAAGCTAGAATAAGGTCATCAAGAGTTTTGAATTTGAAACATTCAAATCTGGTTTTTGTCCCAGCAACAAAAGAGAGTCATGGAAACTTCTTGAGCAGTGGAGGGAAAATTCCATACATAGTCAAAGTGGCAGGTGATTTGAGAGGCAATGAAAGGCTCCCTTGTCCCAAAATATCTCCCTTGTCTTTTTGTTACAGCATTGAAAATTCCATCAAAAAATCATTCTGGAACCATAGCATACTATAGCTGAAGTGAACCTTCGAGGTCATCTGGTCTAGCCTTTTGTCTGAGATGATGACACTTGGGCCCAGAGAAGGGAAGTATTTGCTCAGGGTCCACCAACTAGTCTGTAGCAAAGGTGAGACTTGAACCCAGGTCTCGGGATTCCATGTCTACACTGTCAGTAGCAGGGACTTGGTTACTGACTGTACTGCTTTCTCCACACTGTGGCTCTTCATTAGCATGGATCATGTGCAGTGCATTTGGGAAGAAAGATGGCTACCTAGAGCTTACATTCTAGAAATAGCTGTCACCTCAAAAAAGGCCATTGATAAAGAACCAGTTCTCCTGGGAAACTTTGACAGTTTCTCCCAAATGTTGCATGCTGGGAAGCTCCATGAATCTAGTGCCATGAGGGTGGGTAGAACGAGTGAGTTTATGTCTATCGAAGGTGAGGCAACAGAATCTGGAGCTCTTAGGAGGAGCACTGCCAACATTCCTTCCTGATAATGGACACAACGTGATATTAAAGGCCCCTCGTAACATGTACTCTGAAGTAAAAAGTGCCAACTGCATGGTGGCTTTAATAATCAAATACTTAAATCTCCCCAAATATTCACCCTAGGAAGAATGACTTTTCAAGTGTTCCTTCTTCCTCTCCCTCTCTGGCTCCAATTCATCTCCACACCATGGTAGAGCTGGTGCCCAAATGAGAGCCTAGGGAAAAGGAAAAACTGAGGAGGACCATTCTAGAGGGAGAGAAGCAATAAGTATTCATAGGAGAAATAAGATTGAAAAAGTCATTAGAACTACAAGC